>NW_027500723.1:0-54905 GCF_021521415.1 Bidens hawaiensis | reverse complement strand
TTTTTCAAGGTAATTTGATTGAGACTTATAGTATAAATGAATCTAACGTTTAACTAACTATAATTAACCTTTCTTTAATTGTTTTTTAAGTTTTGTTTATCTAGAGAAACTTGCACAAAGGGTCGAGTTGATTTGACCATATTGAATGTTCGGTTTTCAGATTCTAAAAATTGCAAACTTTAGAGCATTCACATTAATCCACCATATTATGTGGAGTTTTTTATAATGTAAGGGGTGGTTTAGGGTGTTGAAAGTGAAGAAGAGATAAATGTAGTGATTTCTCTGTATATTTACAAAGAGACTGCTCTCATCATATAATTTTTTTAATATATTTTGAAAGTGGTTAGGAGTAAAGGTAAGAGAAATGGTAATGATAAAGGTATAAAAAATATATAATTTAATTGAAATGAGAGAGAAATATAGTACTTTTTAATGTAATTTTAGATTTAGATATATGGGAATTGAATGTGAATGCTCTTAGTCTAGATTTTTGTAAGAGGGTTACACGTTTATCCCCACCGTTATTTCCAATTAGTTTTTAGGATAGAGTGAGGGGAATGTTTGTCATCTTACGTTTTCTCTTTTATTTATTTGTTTTAAAACTTAATATTCAACCCCTAATTTAATAACGCTCAAAGCAAGCTAGAGATCGACAATGGAGGAAGAGAGTGAGAGAGAATTGCCCTTGCATAAACGACATGCGACATCACTTTTTTGTTTGAAAGCTAACTAGGATTAACGATGGGACTTAACGTGTAATCCTCTCACAAATGTTTTGACTAAATTTGCAAGTTTTAAGTATGAGGACCAAACGTGCAATATAGACAAATCGCATGGACCATTTGTGCGATTTTCTCATTTACCTATTTATAACTACAAAATATGAACACATGCTCCGTTTGTTTATTATGTTTGTGAATGTCTGTTTACGTACTTTCATTTACACCAGTTTATGTCCGTCCCTTAAGGTATATTTAATGCATCTGCGTTCGTTATTAGTGCATGTTAATATGTATTCATTATGTTTGATTAGTTAGATCATAGACGAATATTAACATGCTCATTTTCTTAACAAACGAACGTGAGCATAAAAGACGAATGTTTTACTAGTGTATTTACATGTGTCTACAGAAAAGATAGTTTCATAACTCACCGAGCATTTTGTGGTGCATTAACCGAAGAAAACAACAAGGTGAACCAAGGAATGTTACAATCACAACAGGCGGCCGGACGATTACACCCCATGCAGGTCAATGGGCCCTCCTGAATTCAACAACTATAACCCGAAAAAGAAAGCCCACTCGAATTGCAGGACCAAAAGAACACAATGCTTTACGGGGTCAATGAATATGTCAGCAAGTTTTGTTCTCAAGCAGTTCGGGGTACCTTACTTAACAACCCGAGAGGTGCATCATCTTCTACTTCCGGCTTGAGCTCAGCTCTTCAAATGGGCCATCGGGCTTCGGGGGCCCGCTTTTTGGGCCCATGGCTCATATCTCTGCAACATCCTTGCTTCAAAACGCAACCGAAATAGGTGCAACGTCGAGTAATATCATAAATTCTACAATTATCCAAAAGAGTTATGTCAGTAGCATGACGAGCCAAGACCAATCGAATTATGTGGGGCCCAGGCCCCGAACCATCATGCCTTAATGTTCAAGGCCCATTCCACAACATCCAAATAGAACCCAAAGGAAACAATGTCTTGCAAAATCCGAACCGTCAAGATGCATTTCGGTCTGGGCCTGAGCCCGAGCCCAAGCCTGTTATGGATGATTATCATGCTATGAATGATATCATAACTTATAATGAAATTTCGAAGACTGGAGATCAGTGTCTCGGATTAATAAACACACATTCCTAATCGCCAAACAACAGCGGTGACATTGATACGTCGATAGTCGATTTTTTGGGAATAGGATGATCAAGATCAATAAATATGCAAGAACATCATACCAAGAGCTTATGAATGAGGAGGGTTTATGAACCTATGAAAACCCCATTAAGGAGGGAATTGAGTATGGGTTAATAAATTTACTTTTTAGTTTTCAAAATGGCATACATATGGAAAGAACACTTAAATGTTACTTTATTTCAATTACAAAATAAATTCTTTGAAATGACAAAAACTAAATTCTTTTTAGTTTTGAATATGACATATATGTGGAAAGAAAATGACATACGTGTGAATTTGCTCAATCAATTTGGAGTATTATTACTGATTGATGTAAGGTCCCGACAATTTTTGTTTTTTCGACTCGAGATTTGTTAGAATTACATAAACATGCGTTATTGTTGAGTAGAAAGGCAAAAGACGTTTCACGCGGTCTACTAAACAACAATTTGGTGCCTTTGGTGTGCAAGAAATTGTTGGGTGTTCGAGAGAAAACCGCCTAGATTAAGGAGTGTAATCGGTGAGATCAAGGCTTTAAGCTATTTGTGGGTATAAAATCGGTCTAAATGACCGGATTTACGTGGGAAATGTGGTGTGCGTTAATGTATAATCACATTTACGAGTGTAATCGGGTGGAACTTGGGGGCATGTAGTTGTATTTTATTTATTGTCCGGGTGGTCCTGGTGTTCGCTAGTATCTTGCTGGTGCTTTGAACAAAATTTTGTTGGTCGTTCAAAAAAAAATTTCTTTCACACGGTTCTTTAACTTTGCCAACGGATTGTATACATCTTTATTTGGCTAACACCCAAAAACGTTATTGTACTAAAAAAAACTATCTCAAAACTTAATTACAATAATAATGCTCTACATGGTTTATATAGACCAAACCTAAACCGTTTTATCTAACTAGAATTCTTAAACGTTAAGTAAATTAATTAAATTAAAATATACCTACATTCTAAACAACACTAGCTTTTGCTATTTAAAAACAACACTTTTGCATATTAACAGTATACTTATGACATGATACATCTTTAGAAACCCACAATCATAACATTTATCTGAAACAATAATTACAAATTAAATATTCTTTAACCAGCGGTAAAGAAGAGAAAATGCTTGCCCACTTGTTCTTCCTACTTAAGCTGAAAAAATAATATAAAAAATTAAAATAAACAAAAAACCTTTTTTGCTAAAAGGTTGTTGCAAAATTACCCTTTTTAACCTTCATCACCATAACCTCATCAAGTGTTCTACTTCTTGAACTCAACTCAATAACTTCATTAAACTGAGCTGCAGCCAAAACCAAGATGAAAGTAAATCAAATATTCTAATCATATACATTAATATTTACAATAATAATAATAATAATAATAATAATAAATAACTGGGAAGACGTTTCCACCCAACTCGGCTCGTGGCATGTATATTATAAGTTTCAACCCGTTTCATGATATCGATTTTTATAAAAACTAAAGCAAAAAAAGGCGTACGAATATGCGTTACCTTAAAGCTTGCCGCCTTCTATTTTCTCTTTACATTGTAACTTGATCATCAAGTTTAGAACCGGACCCGACCCTGTTCGTGCTGACTCGTTTACCAACCAACCTTCGCACTAATCTTTATATACTCAACTGCAAAAGCCCATGTAAAGCAACTCTTGTGGTAGATTTTTAGCTTTTAGGATCTTTTAAAGTTTAAACTTTAAACCATGACCTTGAATCACCTATTAATTACTTCCATTGCCACTCGAACCCGATGCAGTAACCCCTCAACGTCATGAAAGTTAAAATCAAGAGCTCTTTTAATAGAAGATAGAACATCCTCGTCTTTTGTATTGCACGCTGCAAATGCGATCCTTGACTTCCGTGAAGCCTCCATTGCTGAATTAACATTTTGTGTCTGCAAATTATTTCAGAGTAAAAGGCCCGATTTGTTTGATATATCGACGACGTCCTTAAATCTGATTTTTAGCTTAGAATAAAAAAAACTAAAATCAGTTTTGACCCATATTGAAAAATCGTATTTTTATGGCGTATTTGCTGTTTTGAATGATTTAATACTCTAATAGTACAATCAAAATCTTATTATTAGTTTGAAATAAAAGCTAATTAAAACCAATTTTGACCCATGTAAAATATACATTAGCTATATCTAAAATTGTAAAAAAAATGGACAATGAGTGTTGATGGTTCGTGTCAACCCAGCCCGTTTGACCCGTACGCCCACCTGACCCGCCTATATTGCGCCTCTAATTATGGGGCTTTCAATACACTTACAAAGTTGAGAACTCGTGTAAAGCTGGGTTTGTTTTTAGCAGCAATAACATGATTTACAGCCACTTGATTAACGCCCTTAACTAACGCCGCCTTGTCAGCAGCCGCCAGGTTGTTCAAGTTATCAAGATCCGAAGCGGAAGCAGACGAAGAAGGAGACTCGCCTGTTATAATATCATTTTAGATATTTTAAACGACATGATTTAAAAAGGACGGGAAATAAGTTATAAAAAATAATAAATAATAAAAACCGACCCGTGGGACCGACAGACGTTTGCAACTCGTTCACGTCTTTGCAAGCGGTCGAGTGTGAAGAATAAACGACTTTCATGTAAGCAACTTCCATGCATTTGTAGGCCAAAGATGCGGTTGTATTCTCCTTGGTTCTCTCATATTCATGAGCACAATACCTAATAACAAATAATTAGTAAATAAATAAATAAACCTCTTAATTAAATAGGATCGATATTTATTATTACTTACTCGCATAATTTAGCGGTGCTGCTATAAATAGAGACTGACTGAATCATATCACCATATCTCCCGGTTTGGCTGTGACATGATTCAAATAAAGATGCTACATGAAGAAACTTGAGGGCTGCTTCTATATAGAGCTCTACTTTCAAGGCTTGATCCAGCATTCTGCATATTTTTTTAAAAAAATTAAAAATATTATTATGGAAAACAATATAAAAAATATTCATAACTGCAAACGCGCCAATTTCAACCTGTTATTATTCAAACATCTACATTAATATTGTAAGGATATTGCATTCATAATTCATAATTTCATATCATAATCAATACAATTGTTATTTATACAAATTAAAAGTTGACATAAAAAATTCGTGTGATCATCCCAACCCAGCCCGTATTCAAATGGCCCGTTTTGACCCGTTACCCAACCAGCCCAATATAAACTAAAATTTAAAAAAAGAAAGAAAAAGAAAAAAAAAAGTTCTTGTGGATCAACCCAACTTGATTCGTACTAAAAATGGCTCGTTTTGACCCGTTACCCAACCGGCCCGTTTTCTCATCTAGACAAGACAACAAGGTGAGAAAATCATAGAGCATAATAAAGACCAAAACTTGAAACAAAAAGAAATGAGTAGAACCTTAACGCGATCAGCCATATGTTTAAGATTAGTCGCCTCTCGTAAAGCATTTGTTGTAGCCTGATTAGATAAATCCCGAACAAGAACCACCGTTGGATCTTGACTTTTGTCCTTCGGTTTTTCAGGTGGCGGATTTTTTACATTCGACTGTTGATTTCCGTTCGGATTCTGAGATTTTTTATTATGTTTTATAGCCTTCGACGGCGTATTATTATTTCCAGCATTCTCTTTCCTTCGTTCAGTTTCGCTTTGACCCGTTGGTGGCAAAGGATTTGACTTTTCTTTTATTAGAGCATCCTTCTTTGAAGGTTTCTTGGAATCTTTCTTGGGATCTTTATTGGAATCTTGAATAACATTTTTGTTCAGCAATAACTCCTTTGATTTATTTCTTCCTCCTTTTGACTTTTCCTCATGAGGTTGACTATCAACATTATTGGTCAAAGGGTGGTCAACACTTTTAATATTCAAGATTCTCATGGGAGAAGAAGAAACCGATTCCACGGGTGACCCTTTCGACTCTCGGTTATTTGGCTTACTTTTATGAGAACCCGAAACCTTTGAAGAGCTTGAAGTGGCAGCCCGAGCCGTATTTTGTCGTGGAGGATGTGTTGACTTTACATCTTTAATGTTTTTGACTTTGCTTCCCGAGGTTCTTTCGTCAAATGACTTTACTACCCTAGCTTTCTTTTCCTTCGCGTTGGTTTTTTCACTAGCTTCTTTCACATGTTTTCCGGTACCATCAATTTCATTAATTCTTTTCCTTTTCTTTGCAACGTCTCGTTTATCAAGTTTTCCCGTGTGGGAGGATCCACCGTCACCATCTGTTATGACTTTCTTGAATTTTTTGGGATAATCTTGACTGCTCTCTCGTTTGTTGCCCGTCTTGGAGCGATGAATGTTACTACCTGAAAATTATTATAAATTGAAAGTTACAAATTTTTAACGCTTTAGTCTTGGTTTACAAAATACCAAAAAGTAAAAATAATAATAATAATAATAATAATAATAATAATAAAATGTAAAAAAAATTTAATGGTTTGAGTCACTGTAAAAAAAATAATAAATAATAATAATAATAATAAAAGGTAAAAAAATATACAATGGTTTGACTCACTGTTTGAGCACTTTGCCCGTTTCAACCCAAATACATTTTGAACCATTACCCAACCAACACAACCCGCCTATTTGACCACCTATGAAATAAACATCAACGAAATACCTTCATCCACGAAGTTATCACGTAATTTATTATTCTCCTTTTGCTTCAATTTGTTCTTATCCACAATCACATCACGGGAATGACCCGAATCTTGAAACGCTACTTCATTAACAACCGGAGACTGATTTACACCATTCAAGCTTCGGGTTTTATGTGAGGTGTGAAGTTTCTTCTTTGAAGAATTAGAAGACATCGAAGGCCCGTCCCGCTTGTCTTCATTTGGTAAATCTGTTAACGCAACCTTTTTCTTCACACCAGAAGGTGGAATTTGTGAACCGAGATGTTGACCGGTCCCATCAAACGAGTTTACTGCTAAGTGGGGCCCGCTAGGATGAACGGGTTGAGAACCTTGAACAGAAGGACCAGGAAAATGAGAGGTTATAGCCTTTGTTGTTTCCTCTTCACTGATGCTACACCAATTCTTTCCGGGCCTAAAACATTAAAATACTATTATAAATAGAAAATAAAAAAAAGTTACCGCCGTTACAAAAAGAAATGAAAATGGGTCAAATAAGAAATCACTCAAAGGCGATTGTAATGGTAAAAACATTTTTGTTCGGTTTGTAAACGAACAAAACAAACGATCAAATAAGAACACAGTTTTCTTGTCGGGTTCGTTCATTAAGAAAAAGAACATGTCCATGTTCATCTATGTTTATTCGTTAACAGTATAAATGAACAAACGCACATAACCGAGATAAAACCAGTTGAGTGTGATGTGAAGAAAAATGTGTTAAGTTATCAAGACTTGACTGCGTTGTAATGGTTCAAAAAGTTTTTAAATTGAGTGTATTGACGAACATAAACAAATTTGAATGAACGTACACAAACATAAATGAACAAACAAGACGTGTGTTATCTGTTGTTCATGTTAGTGTAACATAAACGAACTTCCCGCCAAACAGTTCATAAATGGTTCACTGAACGTTCAGTTCGTATACAGGTCTACTTAGGGGTGTGCGCAAAACCGAAAAAAACCGAATTGAAACCGATAAAACCAAAAAACCGAGCCGAAAAAAACCAAACCAAATTAGAAACCGACAGTTCGGTTTTGAAAACAAAAACCGAAATATTGATTTTGGTTCGGTTTTGTATATTGTTAAGAACCGAAAAAACCGAACCGAACCAAGATAACCCAAAAATTGAAATAACCATAATTTCTTAACCGTAACCACTAAAACAAAATCTACCGACGACCATTTGTTTAGTTTTAACATATGGTTAATAACACATATATTTGGTTGCTACATATGGTTAATAACTAATAATAGTAGTACTTTTAGTTTAGTTTTTAAATGTATCTTTTCTTAGCTTTTAATATTTGAAGGCAAAATATTCAATACTCTATTAATCATTAGTTTAAAGAAAAAAAAATCATGCCCAATTTCATTATCTTGGGTCAAGTGTTTTTTTTTTTTGCCCAAAATGTTTTGGCACGATTAGCAAAACCGAAAAAACCGCATCCAAAACCAAACCAAACCGAAAACCAAAAAAACCGAAACCGGACAGTTTTAAAAAATCATAAAACCGAAAGTTTGGTTTTTGGTTCGGTTTTAATCACTAACCGCACCGAACCGCACCACGCACACCCCTAGGCCTACTTTTCATGGTAAATACACAAAACTAGTTATTAAAAGAAAAGTTTAAAAATTTGGAGAGATGTCACACTCTTTTATCTTTGGTCAGAAATTTACTATATTAAGCTGAATTTTGATTTTTTTGTCAAACCTTCCAAAAATAGTAATAGTGTATACGAAAAGCACAAACAATATGCCTACGTGGATTATATTATTTTCCTCTCTTAAGTGTGTTCAACTGTGTCATCCATCATCATGACATCATCAAACAGAAATTTGAATTTCAAGGCTCAAAATTTCGGTCAAACTTACAGCCAGTCAAGCATGCTACAAATCCACTTCTCGGGAAGGCTGCCCGGATTCACGCCAGGTGGCAGAAGCCTCCATTTCTCACATTTGTCACAGCACACCCAATCTTCATTGACCACAGGTGCCACCGTAGACGCAGCTGCATCAGATTCTGGCCCGTTGACTATTCTAGTTGAAGATGGTTTTTTACTTTTCTTTCCGGTGGATCTCTCTTTTAACGAACTGTTATTTTCCGGTGTTCTTTTTACATTAATGTCCTCCAAAGGTTTTTCCAAACCTATTTCTTCAATATTATCTTCTTGATCCAAATCAAGTTCACCGAAGAAATCTTTATACGTCTCGATGACTTTTTCATTATTTTTCTTGTAATCTTCTGTATGACTTTTTGACCCGTTATCGTTTTTCTTAGTTTTAGATCTAAAAGGTTCAGTCTTTAACCCGCCTTCTGCTTTTCTTTTGCCACCTGAAGATGATGTGTTGTTCCCAGGGGCAAAATTGTCAACGCTTGTTTCTTTCTTGGGTATAACACCGTTTGTGGATTCCATTGAGACAGAATTCTTTTCAGTTGACTTTGACTTCTCTCCAACAAGATTTTGTTCAACTTTGACCATATCAGACCCGTGAACCGCTGTCACCGTACTATCTTGGCTCCCCTTGTGCACGGGCCCACAACTGTTATCCTCTGACTTTTTTTCAGTCAAGTGCAACACTTCGTAAGGAAGAGGAGATAATAAATGACTTCCAGAAAGCGGAAACGATGTCATCATCTGTTGCAATATTAAATACAAGACCTTGTCAAATTGTATTCTCGAGTTTAAAAATCTTTTCTCGAAATTTTGAGATATTTCTCACAAAAAATAAATTACAGAAAATAAAGGTTTTATTGGTAAAACCACAAACCTCAAGAATACTAGTGGGAGACTCATCCGGGGCATCATGAGGCCCGTGAAAGAACCCGTCACTGTTTACTGGGCTGGCTTCCAAAGAAGATGAAGGGGATATATCAAGCCCGAGCCCACTATATATTTCAGCATTCTTTTTACTCAACATGTTGTCATCAGGCGTCACTTTGATTCTAACTTTTAGAGAATTCAGGTCAGGATTGTCGGTGAACTCGGTAATCGACTTCGACTTTTTACCGCTAGATGTGTTGACTCCTTGCTTCAGTTTACCGTTTGACTTTGACTTCCTAGGTGCTGACCCGTTTCTTACTCGTGATGCTTTTGATTGAGAAACCGAGTTCTGATTGTCAACCTGATTCTAAAAACGGTTAAATTTAGAATCTTTAATTCAATGATTAGAACATTAAACTATAAAACTATATGAATAAAGGACACACCTTTATATGTGCATTGTACGGAGAAACGGGCGCACTACGATTAAGATCTTTCGGGCGTGTGTTTGGATTAGGGCAAACAGGAGAACGTTGATAAGTAGGCAGAAACGAACCGTAGCCCCCAAATTTTGCCCCTGCCAAATAACCATGAATTTGCATCAATATGTTTTATACTCTTTTAGTTTCTTCATCTTTATAAACAATTAATTAAACTTACCCAAATTTTCAGCTGAAAATCCACCTTCGAAATCCTTTTGACAATCTCCCAAAATACTTTGAATTTTCTCATCCTTCAAAAATTACAACAACGAAATTTCGTTTAAAAGCAGATAATGAACGTATAAATATATACATATATACACATACACACACATAGGGACTAGGGAGAGGCTCATTACAAAAAACTAAATTATTGTGAGAACAAAAAGAACACCCTAAATCATTTAGTTTTCTACCCGTGGTGAATATTTTTAAAATTTTTTACTTCTTACATACAATTGTCTATGTTATATACATAGAAAAAGACCATTAAATTAATTCGATAATTTTTTTTTCCTCTTTTAAACGTTCACTTACACGTGTAGGTACTATATATAATATGTATTTTTTAGAATGTTAACACAGACAAATAAACATTGCATTTCAACCATTTTCTTGTATTATAAACTTTTTAAAAATTGAAAAAATGAATGATTTATTTTTTTTCTTTCTGTTCTCACAAAAAACTGTGTCCTGAGTCAAACCCTCATACATACTTAGTATTATGTATATGTGTGTGTGTGTGTCAGCAGCTTGTATGTGTATATGTATATTTGTGTGTATGTATATGTGTGTGTATACACCAACTAACTAAAAAGATTATGCTTGCTAAGCTTCAACAAATTAATGAGCTTCTATATCAATCAAAATTCAGTTTCTCTCTATAACCTAATATTAATATCATAACTGAATGATGAAACCAACAACCAAACTAAACCCCAAAATAGAATCAAAACAGTTGTAAGATAATAACAATTGCTTACAATATAAGATAGAGATACATCGGGATCAATGGTTGAATCATCATTATTATTATTATCATAAGCTTCCCCTTCTTCAAATTCGGCCCCTAATCCCATCTTCTCATCTCTACTCCCAAAAGAAAACATCCAAAACAAATTGTTGTTCTTCGCTTCTTCCTACAAACAAATTAACACAAAATTAGCCTCAAAACAACCACAAAAATCAAAGATATTATCGACCCGTTTCATAAAATCGAAAACCCATCAAAACCCAGAAAGGATTTGTCCAAACAAATTGTGTTCTTCTACAAACAAATTAACACAAAATTAATGTCGTAATAGCAATAAAACTCGAAAACGTCAAATACCTATTTCATAAAATCGAAAACCCTTCAAAACCCAGAAAATATTTGTCCAAACAATTGTTCTTCTAAAAGCAAATTAACACTTTTTAATCTCAAAACAGCAACAAAACTTGAAACCATCAAATACCCATTTCATAAAATCGAAAACCCATCAAAACCCAGAAAGGATTTGTCCAAAATTAACACAAAATTTAATGTCATAACAACAATTAAACTCAAAAATATCATTGACCCAGTTCATAAAATCAGAAACCCATCAAAACCCACAAAAGGATTAGTCAAAAATCCAAACAAATTAACACAAAATTAATCTCAAAGCAGCAACAAAACTCAAAATCATCAAATACCCACTTCATAAAATCAAAAACCAATCAAAACCCAGAAAGGATTTGTCCAAACAATTGTTCTTCTACAAGCAAATAAACACAAAATTAGTCTCGAAACAGCAACAAAACTCGAAACCATCACATACCCACTTCATAAAATCGAAAACCCATGAAAACCCAGAAAGGATTAGTCCAGAAACATCAAGATCGGAAGTAAAAAAGCAAAGTTTAGTGAAATTACCGACGAAAGAAAGTAACTTTATGAGGTAATAAACCGATCTGGTGATGAATAAGTTGAAAATCGAAGAAACTGGAGGTGAGTTGCGGCTGATCTTGGTTTGTGTTTAGACAAATTCAATGAGTAAACGACAGAAAACCGGAGGAGAATCTGGTTGTTTGGGGGTTCACCAGCCGCGTTTTTCTTTTTATTTATTATTATTATTATTATTATTATTATTATTGTGTTCAAATTGTGAGGCTTATCTTATTATTTTGTTATTTGGAAAACACGCCAATATTTTATTATTATTATTATTATTATTATTATTATTATTATTATTATTATTATTATTATTTAACGGCTAACAAACATATAATCATCTAGGTATTCTGGATGAGATGATTCAACGGCAAAAGGCCACTATCACTTGGTCCAACCCAGTTTTGGAGAAAACTTATCCGTCTGAAGGCCCACTGATGATAAAACGCATACGCTCTTAGGATCGAATTGTTAATCACAAAGATCTTAGTATATCTTCATTAAAGAACTCATGATGCCCACCACTACGTCATATTAGAAATAACATTTAATTTTTTAATTAGTATATATTTTTCTCACCATGTTTTAAAAGTTTTATAATTTATTGTTTATTATTTATACAAAGTATAAAATAATTTAGGTTATGGTATTATTTACTATTTGTGAAATGTTTTTATAATGTAAGACTAAATGGGTTATTTAAAGGCGAATTGGATTTTAATAATCCCAACTTAATGCAGTTGGCCGACAATAATCTCAATTTTGAAAATAGTTGTCATTGGTCCCAACTTTCATCCTATTTGTTTTCATTGGACCTCTGTTAAAAAAAATTTAACAGCGTTAAGTTTTTTCCAAATTTGAAACTGATATTTTAGGGCTTTTGATCGGAATGAGGATACGAGTCGATTAATGTAAAAACTTACCTTCAAACGGTGGTCCAAACGACTAAAGGATGCTTCAATTCCGGTGTTTAAACTTTTAATTAACAAAAATCAAGTTGTTTGAAGCGTCATTTCAAGTTAAGTTTTACATCAATCGATTCACATTATCATTCCGATCAAAAGCCCTAAAAATCAATTTGAAATTTGGAAAAAACTTAGCTTCGTAAATTTTTTTTAACTGAGGTTCAATGAAAACAAATAGTGTGAAAGTTGGTACCAGTGATAGCTATTTTCAAAGTTGAGATTATTATCGGTCAACTGCATAAAATTGGGATTATTAAAATCCAATTTTCCTTATTTAAAACATGTCTAAAACTTGGTTGTTATATAGTAGTTAGTGGTTAAATGTGCATTCTTTTATTGTATAGGCTTGGTACATGATATATGGGTTATTATCATGGTATATAGATGTATCGGTATAGTATATGGGTCTATTGGACATGTTATATGAATGGATAACATAGTATACAGGTGTATACAACAACTTGAAAAGATAGAATGATTGATGTAAAATACATGAATTGATGTTAAAGCGGTATTGAAATTTTGTACATTTTATAACTGAGTCCTTGTTATAATCTATGAGATGTTTATAGTTTGGATATTAAAAAGGTAAGGATATGAAAAGGATGTTAATATTGTCTCGCAAGTAAGTATGGTTAAATATACATAATTACAGTTGCCGTGATGTAATCAATATACAATTAAAAAGTGAAAGGACAACATGAATTTTGTGATGTGTATTCATGAATATTGTGAGATATAATTCATGAGTAAATGCAACTAAACACATGTTCTTGGTAGTTACTTTCACATTACCATTTTACTTTGAAAGATAAAAAGACGAGGGAAGGTGCGTAAACGATACGCTATCTCTTCATATTTTCTTTTTATTAATGTATTAATCTTATATGTATTGTATATTAGTTATGGTATCAATTCGTACCGTATCTTTTATATATGGGTGGTATCAATACTCTTTTTAACAAAATCTAGTACTCCCAACACATGTAGATGAAATTTAGCATAAAAAGACCGTTAATGATTTACTTAATAACGTTACTAACTAATATAATTACATTTTTTTGTGTTTCAAGACATAACTAATTAACTTTTATTTTTTTAGAAGATAAGTAAAACAGAAAATTTAAGGACAGAAATTTGTCATTTTTCATCACAAATTGTTATACATAAATTATACTATAGATTAAAGTAGTATGATAGTGCCACAAATTTGATTATCTTTAAGTTTTGTTTCGTGGTTAAATTATTTGGCAAACAAAAGTGAAAAAAAGTTTCATTGTGGTTGATTGGTTTATCATTTTCACTTGCATCCTCTTGGTAGTGAATTCGATTCTCATCCATCCATCTCAAACTAGATATGTTTTGTTTTGCGTTAGTTCATTTTGCAATTTCTAGCCGCAATATTCTTTATTTATTTTACTTTTTATTGTTTAAATTTTGTTAATTGTCTTAATATGTGGCCATTTATGTAAGTGTCGTAAATTTAATTATATTTTAACTTTGTTTCTTAGTTAAATTATCTGGCAAACAAAAACGACATAAAGTTTTATTATGGTTGAATGGCTTGTCATTTTCACTTACATCCTCTTGGTAGTGGGTTTGATTCACATCCATGATCCATCCATCTCCAACTTGACTTGTTTTGTGTGAGTTCATTTTGCAATTCATAGCCGCAACATTTTTAATTGGTTTAACTTTTTTAAATTATTTTAATATGTGGCCATTTTGTGGTGTCTAGGGCCGGTGGCTCAATACCGACCGAGTTTGTGCCAGCTGACATACATAACACATGAGTTTTAATTTTTAAATATGTTTTGTATTATGATGTTGATACTATTTTTTTGTTTAATTTTTAGTGTTGGAATTCGATACTCATTACCGTTACAAACCAAACAAATATTGATCGAATATGTTTCGTTCCGCCACCTCATAGCGACGGATTTTGCTATCTAGTTATTAGCTATGTATTAATCTTAAGTAAATAACTAAGATTTTAAATATAATATATGAGAGGACTTTTAATTGTTTCTCTCTATTGTTATGTGATCAGATAGTTGTGCACTAAAGTCTATATACAAGTGATTAATGATTATGCAGGTATCAATCGTGTTAGGTTAACATATTGACAAATTTTTGGGTTGGTGGTCTGGCATATTGAAATGTTCAACGCAACACTCATATTTTGTTTATGTCAAAATCATCAACCCTAATCCACATATATTTAAAATTGTGTAACTTGGACACAACATGTTTAACTCGTTTATTCAAATATGTTAAAACGAGTTGGCTGATAGTAACTGAATTGGTGATCTGTAATAATGTTTTAAACGAGTTAGTGGATTGACCTGTTAAATTAAATAGGTCAATTGACAAGTCCATCTTTCTAATTAAACGAATTCAACTATGAACTCGAAAACGATCATTTTAATTTAAACACGTGAGAATATATTACCTAATCAAACTTTAAATATTTATTTTATTAGATGGCAACTATTGATTGTAAAGATATTTGTATATAAAAAAATTGATTATAAAGTTTAGTTGACCCAACAAGGAATAACAAAAGAGTTACACGTTGTTTATATTAAAACCATAAAATTAAAAAAAAATAAAAATGATATGTAATACCTACTTTAAAAAAGTAGGTACAGCCGATAGACATGACTTCATAGGCTATGCACGTTGAAGTTGGTCAGGTTGTGTGGTTGTGGTGGTGATTATTTTATTATTATTTTTCTTTTTTTAAGATATATCTTCAAAATCGATTTACACGAAAATATTAATATTAAAAATATTATAAAAAAGGTGTTCATAAAATTCCAAGCTTCGTTCTCTTTATGTCTTTTTCTATTTATTTTTTAACTACAAATGCTTACACTATATGTCTTGTAGTTGAACCCTCATTTTCATTTTATTTAATTACACACACTATTTTTTTCTTTAAATAAACAAGCTTATATAAAATAACTTATGTATTATTATTAATATTTATTAATATGACTAAATAACACACACTGTTCTGTCTGGGCGTATGTACGTATGTACACTATGTAGGTTTGTATACGTACAAAATGAAACTTTGTCATGAATTATACATTACTCATTGTTTGTTTATATAAAAGTATATTAAAAATAATTCTAAATAAATACAATAAATTCACTTTATATAATTATGGTTAAGATTACTATTTGAGTAGAGGATGGCTTGGTTTTCAAAATACTCGGTTTATCGTTTAGGAATTCTCTTCGGTCGTAGCCGAAAACCAAACAGAGTTCAGTCTTGTTCAAACCAAACCGAATAACCAAGTCTTTTAATATGTTAAAAATTTTTATTTGGTTAATTGAAATCAACATTTTGTAAAGTCAATAACCGAACCAAAAATCGAAAAGTGAATTAGTAGTTAGGGCTATCATTACAACCCAAACCAAATAGCCGAATAGTAATTTGGCTTGGTTTTTTCGATAACAGTTCGGTTTGAGTTTCGTTTAATAGGTTTCAAATCATATAACGAACGTCACCTCCTTAACGAACGTTAGAGAGAAAATGGATGGGGTTCATGGAACCTAAGCCAATCATCATTTTCTTTACTTTTCTTTTATTTAACTTTTACTAAAATCACAACATGATAGTCAAACGATATATTAGTTAAACCTTATTATCTATATGACAATAACTTGAAAAACCATTATTACACTTTTTAGATAAACCGTAACATATAGTATATAGTCTTAAAAGATGAAGTCATCAAAATTAGAAAATCCTTTGACCAAGAACTACCACAGTTCCACTGCCATGTGGATTTGGTTTCATAATTCAACGAAGCCGGCCACCGTTATATATAGACTATCATCACATATCCTACCTTTAATCTTTAAATAACATCTTCAATTAAATATCATCGCATGCCACGTACCAAACCGAACATTTTTTACATCTTGTATTAAGACGCAAGTCTAAATGCAAAAACATGTAATATGGTAGTAATCAAGTTGTCAACGTGTAATTCGAGTTAGTGAGTTATAAAAATGGGTTAGTGAATCAACCAGTTAGTTAAAGTGGTTAAACATTGAACTTGAATATGACTTGTTTATTAAATATGTTATGTCTGTCAATCCAAAGCTTGATTATTCTTGTGTCATTAAGTATCGGATTTTATGAATTTAATGTCGTTTGGGTTGGTTTGGGCTTGAAATCGGTTTAGAAACCGTTTTTTTATTTTTATTTTTAAAATTAATGTGTTTTTTTAATAATGTAAAAAGTAAACAGATAGCATAAAATTCATATTTTATGTATTTTTTTTAATTTGTGATCTTATATGTAACAAAAACATAACAAAACAACATAACTAGTTACAACATTTAACACTCAAAACCGGCCTCGAAGTTACGAAATTTATGTTCAAAACTTGCTCCTCTTACTCTCGGTTCCGAACTGATTATGCTCAGTCCTAGTTTTGGTTCCTCGAACCAGTTTTTACGTTGATCTTTATGCTTAAGCTCTTTCCATCTTCATACTAGGGTGTTCAAAAGCGAATATATGGAGTTTCAGATATCTAAACATTGTTGATTATGAATTTCACTATCCGAATCCATATCCGAGGTTTTAGATTTGGATATCCAAACGAATATCCGAATTTTGGAAAATAAATTTATTGTATAAAAATTTAAAGAATATTTTTAAAAATGTTTCGGATAACCGAAAATTATCCAAAATATCCAAAATTTATAAATACTCCGTAATATTTATTACTTAATAACATTTTTTGTATAATTCAGATATCCGAAATACCCGAAAATTATGAAAACCACTATCCGAATATGAAAATTGACTTGGATATCCGGATTTTTGGATATTTCGTATTTGATTTTTTTTAACACCATACTTATTTATTGTATTTTTGTTCTCAGTTTTTTTTTCTTCTGCATTAAAGCCTTAAAGGATGTCCTAAAAATACTAAAAGGGTCTTAAATCTTAATGTTTGGGGTTATTTAAGAAAACAAATGGGCTTTTGTACAAATGTTTGGGCCGGGTCATATTTGTTGCAATAAACAATCCTCCAATACAAATGCCACCAAACATGAAAAAACCATCCATCTACGTGAATGAGTTTTCAAAATGTATTTTATTCATCTCCATTGTCATATCCGGTCCCTCGCACCACCAATATTGTCCGCTCTGCCCACGAAGAGCTCAAGTATTTGTTTTTGGTTGCCCATATGGAGATTTCCCAGGAGGTCACCCATCCTAGTACTACTTCCACCTAAGCACGCTTAACTGTGGAGTTTTCATGTGCTCCACATCCAACTAAGCCCAAAACGCGTTGGTGATTGAAGAGACATGACATTTACTTATGAACCAAGGATCTCTCTTGTCCACGGCCGATGTGAGATTTGCCTAAGAGTGGGACGATGTTATATTTGCCAAGGGTGTTACAGCCTCCAAATCCAAAATAAAAACCTAACATATATAGATATAATATAATGGGCAAAACAAACTCAAAGTTATGTATTTGTCTGATGGCAAACTTGGTTGTTGCTAAGTTGTAGGTCACGAGTTCACCAATACTCTTTTTTTTTTGAACGGCAAATTAGGATCACTCACGGACCACTGGAGTATCATCGTGTCACCAGCAGAACCACGCGATCATATCCATCTCCACTAGACAATAATGCCTAACCACCAATTCAGGAGGAAACCCAATAAATATTGAGAAAACCTCCTTGTGGGATTCGAACCCAACCTTATGGTCCCTAAGTCTTATCCCACCACCAAGATGCTACTAGACTGTAAAGCCATGGACAGTTCACCAATACTCATAATAAGAAATTTTTATTTGTTTTTCTAATAGGGCCACAAAATCTCATTTCAATCTAGACCTCCAAAATTTTCATATACCTGTTGACTTGTTGTGTACAATGTGCATGACAAAATAGTTACTTTGCATCTTCATTTCTATATGATCATGAAATCAAATCATTTATAGAGAAGCATATTAATGGACAACTTTCGACACGATGAGCATTGTAACGTTGTACATACACGAGATCAAACCGGTTCAAGTTCCATTCCATGTACTATCTACTACCTACATAATGCAATGCACTTCTTAAACTATTTATTATAAATTGTTTACATGATAAATTTTTGTAGATGATGATGCCAATAAAAGCTTGGCAATGGTGAAACTCAAGCTAAAAGCTTCACAGTCAAAGCTTATATGAGAGACCATAACACTATATACCTTAAACTACTTATAGAAGATCCCACAAGTTGTCTTTCTATCTTTGTTTGTCTTAGAAACAAGTCGAGAGCTCGAATCGTCCCAAGCTTTAATAAACAAGCTCGAGCTTGACTAGGCTCGTGAGCCAACCTATTATTTATATAACTTGTATTTCATGTATTAAATATATATTTACATTATTATTATTGTTATTATTATTATTATTATTATTATTATTATTATTATTATTATTATTAAAGTTATGACAATAGTAACTATTATTATATATTAAAGTTATGACAGTATACAACTATGCCTAAAAAAAGTTATAACGATTAAATAATAAACAAGTTGGACTCGAGCTAGAGCTTGCATCACGAGCCAAGCTTGAGCTTTAGAAATAGAGCACAGCTTGGCTTGTTTACATCCCTAATAGGTGTGGCAAAAACCCAAAGTCGGTCATGGGTGGGTGGTGTAACTGTGTAACCTGTAAAAACGAGTAATTTTTTCATACAGGTCGAGACGGCTTAGGTTCCTATGGGTTTAGACATTACATATTCGTTCCAAATATTTAAGAACTATAACCAAGTAAAAGATTTTTTTATTGGGTTTAAACAATTATATTTTTAAATGGACTGATTAGGTTACGGTTTGAGCCGTTTAAAATCTTAATAAAAAAATGGTCTTAAATGAATTGGATAATTGGGTTTAAACTTTAAGCATTAATAACACAATATTTTTTTTTCCGGATCAACCTGGGTGATTAGGCCATGGTCAATGAACCTTCAGGCTCAGTTAACTAGCCCTCCGACTTGCAAAACGATTAGGAATTTAGAAACTTTGTCGTGTTTAACTTTGATATTTATTACTATCAAGAATTTGGATGCACAATGTTACAAAATAAAAAAGGTTGACATATGGTATCACACAAATGTGAGCATAGTAACAACTTAATTTATGATACATTATTATTCTATAGTTTGTAACACCCTAACAAAAAAAAGTTCAAGGATATAACATTACACAATATTCTTTCATAGTTGTTAGTAACGGCTTCGCATAATCGCGTACTAAAGCCATACAGCTTTCTCTTTAATAAGCAATGGGACCAAGTTTCCTTTAAGATGCAGACTCATGACCTCATTGGATCCACCAACCAGCTCCTGTCCGATAAACACAGCCGGGACACACGGCTTACACCCTAAGGCTTTGAGTTCCTTCTCAATGATCTGACCGTCTGGATGTTCATAAAGCTCGTAAACAGTTGGGTTTGCACCAAAGTTGCACATTAATGTTTTAATGGCGTGACATATGCAGCAAGAGGTATTGCTGAATATAACCACTGCTTTTTCACCAATGTTGTCACAATGCCCATTTTGTTTCTCTTTTGGATAACGAACTTGAACTGTCGTCGAGGCTATATATAGATGGACTAGAGCGTATTTGGTAATTTCCAAGATTGCCCTTTACGTTGATCTTAAACGCAAAATCAACAGAATAATAATATTCTAAAGGTGGTCATTGAAATCTCTTATTTTATCGGATACCGACTGATTCTTAGTGAAGCGATTTTTTTAATAAGCATCTTGTGATAATCATATAAATGAGACAATTAAATCACATGGCAGATTTGCATCCTTACAAGTTGAATGAAAAGTTATAAATGTGAATATATTCTTATTGAGTGCTTAGTCAAATTACTATGCTTATAAGTCTCATCAATTTTGTGCCAATATAGCAACATGCAAGTTGTTGTATCGTAGCAGTCGACGTGTCACTAAGTAGTCACGAGTAAAATATGGTATCGTGTTTAAGAGATCGCATAGTAATTTGATTAGTGGTATAAAAAATTCCTCTTCAGCAGGGACTCTTATTAATATTATTCCAGACGTACGATATTCTTTTATTCTCAAATCTCCTCTCTTCCCACCTTTTTCTTTAAATCAGAATCATGTGAATTGGTACATTTTTCCATCTTATGTTCCAATGATAATGTATATAACCGCACAACAGGCTATTTACATATCTTATTCTTTGGTACTATATTATGCCACATGCACCATAGAATCAATTTGTATAACTGGCCATAGATAAAGCTAAGGGACACTTGTTTAGAGACATCTGGCTTACATGATATCCAGTGACGGAACCAAAACTTTTTCGCCCGAGGGTCATCATAAGGCTCTATTCTCTACTGGAAATTAAATAATGCTATTTTAAAAAAAAAAAAAAACTCAAATTGTATATATAAAAATTCAATAAATTCTCATGGCCGAGGGGTCAGCAACTTGTGGTTCAACCCCTGACGGGATTATCTCTTGTATTTATTCCAAACAATACTGATTGAATGAAATCAAGTGATAATCCCGTTATTTTAGGGATTGATATCAAACCAAATACTATCTATATATAAACAGATATACATCAATAATAAACCTGATATACACGCTATTACTCACGATATCTACCGTTCATTTAACCTAGACACCACACCATTTATTGAATGTATAATCTTCAGTTTTTTGTGTTTTGCCTTCCTTCATTGCTACTTGTTATGTTGTATGTCACACTTTGCAAGTTATTAGTAATCTAGTTGTTATTTGATAATATTTTTCTTTGGCAAATATATGTATAAACATTTTTGTTTCAAGTTTTCATAAGAACAGTTGGTATTGTCACATCACATGGCAACTAGAACTACATTTCTACTTGTTATTTGGTATATATCGAATAAAGTGACGGGTATATATGAGGATATAAACAGGAATGCGTGGTCGAGTCTTAGCATAACATATCTTTTTTGATGTCTTAGATTGGCAAGCTTATTATTCCTTCACTTTTCCCACTTGCAGAGAAGAACAAAGGATCATATTTTCTTATTTAATGTTTTTTCTTCCCTAAAATATAGAAAGGAAACAAAACTAATTTTTAGTACGAATCGAAACGGACTAGGCTGGGGTCGGGTTGAGTTGGCATGATCTCGAATGATCTTTTTTACACCTTTGTAAAAAACAAACACGACTGCATTACATGAATGAGAGCGATTGCAGTGTATGAACACAACGAAAATACAAAGGCCGTCTACTTGGAGAGCTAGTTCACTGACGTCTGTCTAGATGATATACTGATGCTTTGGCTAAAATCAACGGCACCGACACATCCAAAATTTGTTGCAACAACTTTTGGTCTTGTCGCATATCAGTTGGGATGTAGCAACTCATTTTGTCACAATAGTAAAACATGTTAGCTATAGAACTAAAAGTAGTCACAACTCACAATAGCCATTTGTATATTTGTGTGCATGTAGAGATGCTAACAATGATATGGAAGGCCAATGATTTATAATTTTATATCATATCACAACACAAGTGTCATTAGGCCACTTCTCAATCCACTTTCTTCTATTTCGCAACGTATGTCACGTATGTATCGGTTGCGAATCTATGATTTTCTTGTTAGGAGGTAAAATGATATGAGATTACAACATAAAGATGAACGAATAAAAATAAAATCAGAGGTAATAGAAGTAATCAAATTTACAAAAACATTAGTATGCATCCTTTTTGTCAAACTCTAAAATGTTGTCATTTTATATTATTAATGGATATTAAGCTATAAATCTCCATTTTTCTTAAAAGCATCCACAGCGTGGTGTAAGAATCGAGGTTCAAATCTAGGTGGTAAGTCAAAGACAAGTAAAAAAGACAATGTAGCGTTGTGAGAGAAGTTTGTTGATGAAGTTTGTGCATAAAAACTTGGAAGCATACTGGGAAAGGTGGGTCCCCTCTTTCACTTACTCAAATCACATGTATATATACATGTTTTATATATGATTTTAATAATATGTTAATGATGTCCGTGGAACTTTGATATTGTGAAAAAAAGTGAGAGTTTTAAAAAAAAAATTAAATATGATGTGACAGTTTATGGAAATCCAACGTTGTTGGTGCTAAAGTATGATTTGATTTAATCTGGTATCTAACTAATTAGACCATTTTATAAAAAAACATTAACTTGCATTTCCGCAAAAAATATCTAATTAATTAGCCCATTTACAATTGCAAGTTTGCAACCCACTTAGTGGCCTAATGAAAGAAACGGGCTTCTGTAAGAATGTTTGGGTTGGCTCATAGTAGCTGTTTGGGTTGGCTCATAGTAGCTGGCACCAGGTGTCAACAATAACCGAACCATTAATTAGACTGAATTGAAAACTAATGAAACCGAACCGAAGATAACCGAATCAACCAAAAATCAGTTTTCAGTTATTCTTCGTATGTTCCCGGATAACCAAATTAACCGAACCATTTCATTTTCATGTATATATGACTTCATTTTATATATTTATGCATCATTTCATTTTCATGTATTTCTACATAAAATTCTTAACCCAAATTTAATTTTGACTATTAACCGTAATTAATCGAATGTAACCATATACCAAAAATCAACCGAATAAACCGAACCGAACCGAACCGAACCGAAGTAAACCAATAAAAAAATCCCTCGGTTACAACTGCCACCAAAAAGTCGAAAACCGTCAAATCGAACGTGAATCAGTTTTCAAATCCAGTTTATTCATCTTCAGCTTCATCTTCAATGTTAATCAATCAATCAATCAATCAATGTGAATCAATATCGAGTTGATTCATCTCAGTCAATCTCTGTAAGTGCACTTCACTATTTAGGTATATTATTATTATTATTATCCAATGTGCATCTGTTACTTACTGTGTGTTAATCGCTTGCTGTATTATATTATTTAGGTATATTATCGATCGATGTGAATCAGTTTTCCAATCGAGTGAGTGAGTGAGTTCATCATCCACGTGTCATCCTCTGTAAGTATCTCTACACTATTTAGGTATTATCAATCACTGTGCAAATCGAGTTGATCGATTTAGGTATTATCTACTTCAAATGTGCGTGTGTTAATCGATACCTGTATCGTTTAGGTATTATCGATGTGAATCGGTATTCAAATCGAGTGAGTGAGTTCAAATCCATCGGTTACACTATTTAGGTGTTATCTGCTTTCAATTGTGCATGTGTTAATTACTGTGTGTTAATCGAGTTGTTCGATACTTCGATGTGCTAATCTCTGTAACAAAGCTAGGTATAATTCTAGACTATTTAGGTATTATCTGCTTCTAATGTGCTTGTGTTAATTACTGTGTGTTAATTAATGTGAATCGGTTTGTGAATCGAGTTGATCGATGCGATGTGCCGATTTCTGTAACCTTATTCTAGACTATTTAGGTATTATCTGCTTCCAATGTGCTTGTGTTAATCGTTTGCTGTGTTTGTGTGTTTACCTGTCGAATTGCATTTTTAAAATAGGTAGTTTGAGTCTTCATTTCTATGTTGATAGTTATTCGGACGGACACTATTGAATTTGATTTGTGGTTGTTGCTTCTACCTAAGAAGTATCAAGGGGAACTCAATGCAGATTTATATAATCATATATGCTCATTTGATTTACTTGGAAAGTTCATGGACTAGCCATAAATTTAGGTAAAAATGGACAAGATTGGAGGTATTCCAGTTAAAATCCGCTAATTAGAGATGTTTTGTGGCGGTTGAATTGGAAACTTAGGGCTAGCTATTGATCATATCTGAAATGCCAAACGATTAAGGATTTGGACACACAATGACACAATGTTGCAAAGTAAAAAGTTTGACATTAAAATTTACAGATCATATATGATATATGGCATGCTACATAATGCAAGCAGAGTAAATACTAACTTTATGATTCGTTATTATTCTATAGTTTTTACACCTTAACAAAAAAGGTTTAAGGCCAAGTAAATTACACACAGCATATATCACATGGCTAGATAAAATGCCATCCGACTTTCTGCTTATCTCTTATTTGTACTTTCATAGTTGTTAGTAACTCGTACATATAACAGAACTTAAGTAAATGCTCTTTTTCTGGCTATGGTTTTTGTACTACAACCATATAGCTCTCTCTTTGATGAGCATCGGGACCAGCTTTCCTTTGAGATGCAGACTCATCACCTCATTGGATCCACCAACCAACTCCTCTCCAATAAATACAGCTGGAACGCATGGGTTACACCCTAAGGCTTTCAGTTCTTTCTCTATTTTCTGACCGTCTGGGTGTTCATCGAGCTCATAGACAGTTGGGTTTGCACCAAAGCTACATATCAGTGTTTTAATAGTGTGGCATATACAACAAGAACTCTTGCTGAATATAACCACTGCTCTATCTTTCGCCATTCTTGTCACGGTGGCCATTTTGTTTTCTGTATTGGATAGCTGTAGCCTGTACTGTAGGATGCTTTTATGGTATGAGGTTTTGTTTTGAGGAACTTGAATGACCATGAAGGCTATTTATAGATGGAATAGAGGACATAAAGGAGGGAAAAGGTGGATACGAGTAGTATTTGGTAATTTCCAAGGTTGCCCTTTTACCTTAATCAGAAATGGAATGCCACAGGAGATAGATTGCAAAATCAATGGAATAATATTCTAAAAGTGGTCATAGATATCTTTTAAGATCTTCAATCTTGATAGCTCTTATTTTATAGGGATACCAACTGATTCTTAGTTAAGCTGTTTTCTTCTTTAAGTACCTAAGGAATAGTCCTTGACTCCTACTCAGTGTGCCTAGGCAGATTAGTTTAATTTGCTGAAAGTTAAGAAGAACAAATAGTTGGATAAAAGTTAAAAGATATACTTATAACTGTGATGATTATATCACGTGGCAGATTGCCATCCTTACAAGTAGAATGAAAAGTTATGAATGTGAATATATTCTTATTGAGTGCTTAGTCAATATATTGTGCTTATCATTAAGTTATTTCCTATACAAGGAATCAACAGGCTAAAGTAAGAGGGGTCTCATCGTTTTAATTGTTCTTGTACCAACATGGCAACATGCAAGCTGTTAATTTAGCAGTCGACGTTTCACTGATAAATCATGTTTAAGAGGTCGCTTAATAATTTGATTAGTGATTATAATTTATTGTATTCCTTTCAGCAGACTCTGATTTCTCTAGAAAACTTGAGGTCTGTCTTATTCTACCGAACTTCATTCTTTTATTCTCACATCTCTACTCTTCCTGACTTTTTCTTTAACTCAGAATCATGGGAATTGGTACAATTTGCCATCTCATGATCCAAGGATAATGTATAAAAACCGTACAGCACGGTTTTACCTTTCTTATATTCTTGTAATCTGGCTATAGATTATGCCACATATATTCAACTGAAAAGTCCAAAATTAGGAAAAAGAAGAAAAGAACGAGTTCAGTTCTGAACTTTGGTATCAGTTTGTAGAATTGCCCTTAGATAAAGCCAAGGGACACTTGTCTAGGGGCACTGACTTACATGATATCTAGTATTCACTTAACTTAGACATCACACCATTTATTAAACATAGAACTTCAGTTTCTTATCTTTTGCCTTACATTCATTGCCATTTATTCTGTTGTACGCCACACTCTGCAAGTTATGAAGTTTGTGATCTAGCTGTTATTCAAACTGTACTTTTTTTTTCTGGCTAATATATGTATTAGCTATTTTGTTTGAGTTTTTATAAGAACATTTGGTTTTAACAATAACAGTTTGATCCACATTTCTAATTGTTATTCAGTATTTTTATCAAATAAAGTGGGGTATATATGAGGTTACAAAAGGGAATGCATAGTCGAGTCCTGGCATCGCATATCTTTTTATGCTATTCTAGTACTGTGGGCCGGTTATTCCCTCACTCTTTCCAGTTACAGAAAAGGACAAATGATGCCAACTCAAAGCTTTATATTTTCTTATTAATGTTTTTTTTTCTATTACTATACGCAAGTTAGATAAGAAAATTCGTTAGGAAAAGTGGCTAGACAGCACACGTAACATATATATGAAAGCACGTTCACAAAATCTTGAACATCTTAGTTTTTCTCAAGATCTTAATAGGCGTTTTAGTGATGTATTCTTTTTTAGTGATCTTAATAGGCGGTTTAGTGATGTATTGTTTTCTCAAGATCTTAATATATTGCCTTTCCAAAACAAATGGTTGATAGAACAGAACTGCAGATAAGTGGCTAAAAAAATAGAATTTGAGTTTGAAAGTAGTATTTTTATACTCGGTGGCAGTCCTATGTTAGTTGGCTTATCAGCTCAAAGATAGTACAAACCCATATTGCGGCAAACTGATGTGGCATTCATGACATTTTAATTTATATCAGTGATAAGCAAGTTCTTGTTGATTTGGGTTTTTTTTCTTCTTTTTTTATATCTCAAACGTGTCAAAATGGGCTGAACAAGTCAATTAGGTTGAAAGTCTCCCAAAAGTCATTTTTAATGCATACATCCTCCTAAACCATTTTATTCACAGATTTAGATTATTATAACAATATTGTTTTTCTTTTTGTGTTAGATTATATAAATCAGATAAGGTATTAGCCATGTATATAACCTAATAAGTGGTCCATAAGGTTCTTTCTCTAATGATGTAATATATACAAGATACATACATACAGGAGTTATTACTTCATTTGTGTCTCATATTACATTTTGAATCATTATTAATCCACATTAGAACACAAACAAAAAAAAATTAAGAGTTAGTGGGGTGAACAAAATCCAACAGTCCTTTTCAACAAGAGCCTATTTCAACCTTATCCATTTTGACTAGTTACCCAACCCACCCATCTGTGGATGTCTAATTACCCATTAAAGTATTACTTTAATACGCAGTAACAATTTCTCTAAAACACTGCATCTCTTGTTGCTTTTCAAAAGTAGGAGATTACAAGTGGAAGTTGGCACATGCATACGTTGTCATGGACACAAAAAGAAAAAAAGAAAAAGAACACAAAAAGAAAAGATGGCCAAAAAATGACTGCCATCTTTCCTGCTCTAACAACTGCATGAGCATCAAACTGCTTCTATAGTTGTAATACGCAGCTCTAACTCTACAGTATAACAACTTAAAAACATATTTTTTAAATTAAACCCATATTGCATTAGCCTGGAGTAGCAATGGCACCAACTGACCCTTCAAATGAAGTGCCATTATCTCATTGGCACCACCAATCAGCTTCTGCCCTATGAACACAGCTGGCACACTTGGCTTAAACCCTAATCCTTTGAGTTCCTTCTCTATCTGACTCCCCTTTGGATGCTCATCTAACTCGTAAACAGTCGGATTTGCTCCAAAACTGCTTATTAGTGTCTTAATTGTGTGGCACATGCAGCAAGAGCTCTTACTGAATATAACCACTGACCTTTCATTCACCAAAGCTGAAACCATAGCCATCTCTTGAAGGTAAAGAAATTAGTAATCAGAAAAATTTCGTAAGAGATCAAAAGTTGAGATTTTGTTGTGACGAAAGTGATCTAATGTGAATGCTATATATAGATAGTAGGTCTTGCTTGGTATTGAAAAGGAAAGATTCCTTTTTCACAAAAGATACCATATTATCATTTATCTAGCTTCACTAACTGTTAGACATTACTACCATAGTGTGGTATAACAAGCTGTATATAACTATATATCTGCTTATATTGATATGCACAGCAGCATCTTATATGTAAAATCACATCTTTAACCTTGATAAAGCCTTTAAGAAGTTATTTGATGCAGTTATTTATGCAAGGGCAGTATGGTAATTATGTATACGGACATAATTATTTTCCTTTTCATATTTCTATCACATAGCATCTGCTGATCTGGAAGATGCTTTCCAAATTGGGTAGACACCCTCTCTTTCTCATTGCAAGATTCTAAGTAAGGGAAAAAGTGTAAGGTGCCCAACCACCAAGAATAGATTTGGTGGCCCTTGGAGTGATGAAAAAAGAGAGAATATTAAAATAAGTTCTCTGATCAAGTAGTCGTGCATGCAAAATACCATGAAATCATGAAAATCACTCAACAATCAAACAGATGGCTAACACTATTCACTCTTTTAAATTATGAATCGTGGTGTATTATGCATATTTTGGCATCAACTTGTTTGCAGGTCAGGAACTTATGAGTACCATCAAGGACTCCTTTAATTAATAGACAATTAGTTAATTATTAGACAATTAGATCTTGCATCCTATCTTTTAGGATCTTCAATCTTGATAGCTCTTATTAATAGGGATACCAATTGATTCTTAGTTAAGCTGCTTTTCTTTAAGAACCTAAGAAATAGTCCTTGACTCCAGTAACCTAGATGCAATCCTACTCAATATGCCTAAGCAGATTATTTCAACTTGCTGAAAGTTAAGAAGAAACAAATATTTGGGTATAAGATATGCTTATTAGGGTGATAAAGCATATAATTGTGATAATAAAATCAAATGGCAGATCAGCATCCTTACAAGTAGAATTAAAAGTTACGAATGTGAATATATTTTTATGGATTTCCTTATCTTTGATTGCATAGTCAAAAAGTTGTAGTTATCATTAAGTTATTTCTCTAAACGCTATGCTAGTTTAACAGCTATACATGGAACTAGAATAGCTAAAGTAAGAAGGGTCTCATCATTTTTACCGTTTTTTGTACCAGCAAACTGTTATATCACAGCAATTGATGTATCACCGAGTAGTTTAAGATGTCGGTTAATAATTTGATTAGTGGTTTTTAGTTTATTGTATTCCTTTTCAATAGGCATTCTGATTTCGCTAGATAACTTGAGGCTCTTTTATTCTCATCTTTCTTTTCCTTTAAATAAGAATCATGGGAATTGATACATTTTTCATCTTATGTTCCAAGGATAACGTATAAAACCGAACAGCGGGGTATTTTTATTTTTTTATTTTATGGTACTAGATTATGCCACATATATTCAGCTGAAAAGTTCAAATAAAAGAAGTGGATGAGCTCAATTCTGAAATTTGGACTCAGTTTGTAGAACAGTCCTTAGATAAAACTAAGGGACACTTGTTTAGGGGCACCACAAAAAATGTTTCAGAATTGCTTCTTTTCATTTTAACCAAAAACATAACATATATACAAAAACATGTTCACAAGATTACTGTAACATTTTATCTCTTAAAATTTGATTCAGAATTGCTTCTTTTCACTTAAACATCTTAGTTATTCTCTAAAACTCATATCTGAATCAGCAAAAAAACTAGTGAAATTCCAACATAATTATCATGATCTTAATAGGGCATTTTGGCAATGTGTGGTTTTCTGTTTAACTTAATCACTTGGTTTTCTGTCACCGACATTCAAAAACAAAACAAATATACATTTATCGACATCCTTCAAAACCGAGGCCGAGGCGGCAAGATGGGTGGGTGGGGCAGGCTGAGTAACAGGTCAAAATCCAGTTTAAGTGGAAGCATGTCACTTTCTGGTACAAATCTAAATGGGCCTCGGGTTGAGTGGGGTTGACCTGCAAACACTTCTTTGTCTGTTTTTATATTTGTTTAGGGTTTATTATACAATTAAGGAGGCAATTTTGACCATTCCACTTTTAGCTATTTTATATTCAACCCATTTGACCTCTAGATATCATCTGTTAGCTATTTCATGTGCAATATAGTCGGCAGACAATCACATAGATAAAGTTTATTTACTTGTAGGTACTGGGTTGTCTGTATAATCTTCAGTTATAACTAAGCGTCTAAGCATAGGAACACATAATTTATTAGTGACCACAAGACCACCCATTGAATAATTTATTTTAGTAACTTTAGTTGACAGTTCATAACTGCAGATAAATGGTTAAATTGTAGAATTTCAGTTAGAGAATGGGTATTTTTTACGCCTTTCAGCAGACCCGTGTTTGTTAGCATATAATCAGCTGAAATATAGAAAACACCAAATTGTGGCACGCTGATGTGGTATTCTTGACATTGTTTTATATCAATGCTGAGTAGTTTTGATTCATTTACCTATGAACTTGTTGATTTAGGTTGAAAGTCTTCCAAAGTCATTTTTAATGCATACAATCTATTAAACCACTTTATTCACAGATTTAGATTATATTAATAATATTGTTCCTTCTTTTGTGTAGATTATATGAATTTGATAAGGTAAAAAGTAAAAACAGTCCATCCACATGAATCAGTTCAAATCAAGTTGATTGATCTCCCATCTTCATCATCGATGTGCTAATCTCTGTAACAAAACTAGGTATCTTCCTCCTTATTCTACACTATTTACACATTATATGGTTCCAATGTGCGTCTATTACTATATGCTAATCACTTGCTGTGTTTGTGTACTTATCTATTGAATTGCACCCTTTTCATATACCTGTTGTGTGCATTTCAAAAAATTGTTAGTTGGGCGCTATTGAATTTGAGTTGTAGTTACTTTAGTATCGAAGGGAATTCATTGCAGATTCATACGTGTTCATTTTAATCATGATAGGCATTATTCACTTGGAAAATTCATGAACTGTCCATAAATTTGTAGAACACCAAAATGGAAAAGATTGGAGGAACAAAACATGAAATGCCAAAAAGATTAAGAATTTGGATGCACAATGTTGCAAAGTAAAAAGGTTGACACCTAAGTTTACATATCACATATGATATATGACACGTCACAAAATACAATCTGAGTTAATACTAATTCTATGATTCTTTATTGCCCTCAAGTTTACAACACCTTAACAAAAAAAGTTAAATAAATTACACATAACAAACATCACATGGCTAGATAAAATGCCATCTGACTTTATGCTTATTCATACTTTCGTAGTTGTTCCTAACTCATAAGTCATAAGTATACCGAAGCTTAAGAAAATGCTCAGTTTATGGCTATAGTTGTTGTCCTAGAGCCATATAGCTCTCTCTTTAATGAGCATTGGGACCAGCTTTCCTTTGAGATGCAGACTCATGACCTCATTAGATCCACCAACCAGCTCCTCTCCGATAAATACAGCTGGGACACATGGGTTACACCCTAAGGCTTTCAGTTCCTTCTCTATTTTCTGACCATCTGGGTGCTCATCGAGCTCATAGACAGTTGGGTTTGCCCCAAAGCTACATATAAGTGTTTTAATGGTGTGGCATGTTAGGTTCGGAGTCACACACAAACACGAATACAATAGTAAAACCGAAAGAATAAACGAAAGAGACACAAGGATTTAAGTGGTTCGGTCACGGTGTATGACCTACGTCCACTGTCGATAACTGGGGTTTTCTTATTATTGAGTGATACAAACTTACAAGTACAGGAGAGAATATATAGACTAGACAATTAGGGTTTAACCCTTTAACTAAACTGGGCCTGATTAGAGCTTTTGGGCTTGGCCAAAACTCAAACAGCTTAATCTCCTAATTCTGTCTATTCGTCTAAACCGGACCCGACCCATGATGGATCGGAGACCACAACATAACAATCTCCCACTTGGGCTTCGAGACATCTTCTCTAAACCACCACTTGGATGCGTCAAACATTTCAACCTGCTCCCATTTGGAGACGTAAAATGTCTTCACCTGCATTGCCTTGTACATGTAAAATAAAACCCATCTGGTTTTGCACCTCCTAGTTACCCTTCGCCTTCTCAACATTATTCCTGAAGGCCTGCTGAAGCTCTGCACAGCTTCAGCTTATCCAGTATCACCGGCTTGGTGAACATATCTGCTGGATTCTTAGCACCTGAGATATTTTTCAAACTGAAAACACCATCACTGATCAAATCTCTGACAAAGTGATATCTCCTCCCGATGTGCTTAGTCTTCGAATGATAGACTGGATTCTTCGCAAGTTTCACTGCACTCTCATTGTCACAATATAAGAAGAACTCTGCCTGTTTCTTTCCCAACTCTTCAAGGAAAGTTCTCAACCATACTAATTCTTTACTTGCTTCGGCTGCTGCCATATATTCTGCCTCAGTGGTTGATAAAGCAACACTTTTCTGAAGTCTGGACATCCAACATACTGCTGTTCCCCCAACTGTGAAAACATAACCAGTAGTGCTTTTAAACGTCTTCTTACATCCACCCAGATCAGCATCTGAATAACCCTCGAGAATTGTATCCTTCCCCTTAAAACATAACCCCAAACTGAAAGTACCCTTTAAGTATCTGAGTAACCATTTCACCGCTTCCCAATGTTCCTTTCCCGGATCCGACATAAAACGACTAACTACCCCGACAGCATGAGCAATGTCTGGCCGTGTACAAACCATGGCGTACATGAGACTGCCAACAGCAGATGCATACGGAACTTTAGCCATCTCTGTTCTTTCTTCCTCTGTTCTGGGAGACTGGTCTTTGGTAAGTTTGAAATGACTTCCCAAAGGTGTGTTTCTCGGTTTAGTCTTCTCATCATTCATCCTGAATCTTTCTAACACTTTCCCTATGTATTTCTCTTGGGATAGTGTTATGGAGCCATCTTTCTTTCTGGATATACTCATCCCCAAAATCTGTTTGGCTGGACCAAGATCTTTCATCTCAAATTCATCAGACAACTGTTTCTTCAACTTGCGAATCTCCTTCATATCAGATCCTGCAATTAACATATCATCTACATAAAGAAGTAGAATGATATATGAGCCTTTAAACTTCTTTAAGTAGCAGCAATGGTCGGCCTCGCATTTCTTGTACCCAGTTCTCACCATAAAATCATCAAACTTTAGGTACCATTGCCTAGGTGCCTGCTTCAGACCATACAAGCTTTTCTTCAATTTGCAGACCCATTTTTCTTTCCCGGCAACCTGAAATCCCTCAGGTTGTGCCATATAGATCTCCTCGTCAAGATCACCATGTAAAAATGCTGTCTTAACATCTAATTGCTCTAGATGTAAATTTTCTGCAGCAACAATACTTAAGATCAATCTGATGGTGGTCATCTTCACAACTGGAGAGAATATTTCATTATAATCAATTCCCTTCTTTTGCTGGAAACCCTTGACCACTAAACGAGCTTTGTATCGTTTAGACCCATCATGTTATTCCTTGACTCTATAGACCCATTTATTCTGTAGAACTCTTTTATCTGGTGGAAACTTGGTTAAAACCCATGTCTGGTTTTTACTCAAAGAGTTCATCTCCTCCTTCATAGCATGCTCCCACTGGAGCGAATCTTTCAACTTAAGTGCTTCATAATAACTCTCTGGCTCACAATTTTCAGTTAAAAGGAGATAATTAACTGAAGGTTTGTAACGTACCGGCTGTTTAGAAACTCTGGTGGACCTCCTAACCCAGTGCTGAGGCGGGTCAGGTTCTTGTGGAGACTGTTCATCCTCAGACTCTGAACTCCCACTGTCAGAGACTCCCTCTGACTCTTCATTTCCACCAATATCATCATCTTCAAATTCAGGAACTGTGGTTTCTTCAGTTTCTGTCTCGGGTTCGGTAGCTGACTCAACTGTCTTTTTCTGAGCATCAATTTCATATTTAACCTGCTCTTTCTGAACCCTTGATTTTGAAGTGTTTCTATCTTTGTATAACTCAGCCTCATTAAAAGTTGCATGCTTGCTTCTGACTACTTTTCTGCTTTCTAAATCCCAAAGCCTGTAGCCCATTTCGTTTGACCCATATCCAATGAAAACATATTTTTTAGCTTTAGCATCAAGCTTGTCATTTTTCACTAGATCATAAGCGCTACACCCAAAGACTTTCAAATGCTTATAATCTGCAGCTTTACCTTTCCACTCTTCTTCTGGTGTCTTGAAACCCAGCGGTACTGACAATCCCCGGTTAATTAAATAAGCTGCAGTGTTAACTGCATCTGCCCAGGACGTCTTTGGAAGCCCGACATTAAGTCTCATACTTCTTGCCCTTTCATTTAACGTCCTGTTCATTCGTTCTGCCACTCCATTTTGTTGAGGAGTGCCAGGGACTGTAAAGATCATCCGAATACCGTACTCTTCACAATAATCACGGAATTCTTTGCTAACGTATTCACCACCGTTATACGACTTCAAGCATTTCACCTTCAAATCAGTTTCCAATTCAACAGCAGTTTTCCATTTCTTAAAAGTATCAAAAACATCAGATTTATTTTTAAGAAAGTAAACCCATACCTTGCGCGTCGAATCATCAATGAAGGTGACATAATAGTGCGATCCTCCCAAAGAAGAGACTGAAGTTGGTCCATAGACATCAGAGTGAATAAGCTCCAATTTCTGAGCTTTCGGTTGTTTTCCGGTCTTCACAAAAGATACTTTCTTCTTTTTACCGAAAACACATGGTTCACAAAATTCAGATTCAACCTTCTTCAGTTCTGGAATTTTTCCTCTAGCAACGAGCATTTTCATCCCTTTTTCACTCATGTGGCCGAGTCGTTGGTGCCACAAACTAGACTGACTCGGTCCACTGGTCACTGCATTTACCCCATCAGCTGGAATTTCAACCATGTATAAAGTGCCCTTCTTTTTACCTCTGGCGATCACAAGATTCCCTTTCACAACTTTCCATTGACCCCCACCAAACATAACATCATATCCTTGGTTATCTAACTGCCCAACATAAATTAGCTTTCTTCTAAGGCTAGGAACGACCCGAACATCCTTTAGAGTCCATGAGGTGCCCAGTGAAGTTTTTAGTTCAATATCCCCCATCCCCGTGATATTAACAGCATGATTATTAGCCAAACGAACTTTACCAAAATTACCTGTTCGGAGATTCTTCATCTTCTTCGTGCTATAAGTGGCATGAAAAGATGCACCAGAATCCATAATCCATGAATCTGTTGATTCTTCAACACAGCAGATAAGAGTCTCTTCTGAACCTTCTGAATCATCTGAACCGGTGGCCAGATTAACCTCCTTCTTAGATTCTTTCTTTTCTTTTGAAATTGAGGGGTTAGGGCATTGGTTTCTGAAATGCCCCATTTCTTTGCAATTCCAACACTCAATGTCTTTTCTGGGCTTTGACTGACTTCTTCTTCTAGACTTTGACCTACCCCTGCCATTACCTTTCTCTCTTCTCCTACCTCTCCCTTCGGTGCTCAATATAGAACTAGATGTCTCACCAGAATTCCTTCTTCTTATGTCCTCCCCTAAAATCAAATCCCGGACTCCTTCAAAAGTAAGCTTAGTATTCCCAGAAGAACTACTAACTGCAGTAACAGTCCCTGACCAACTTTCGGGTAACGAGGATAACAAGAGTAACGCTTGAACTTCATCATCAAACTTGATATCAACAGAAGACAAACGAGAAATAATAGTGATGAAGTCATTAACATGAGAGGTAACAGATGCCCCTTCCTTCATTCTGGTGTTAACTAGCTGTCTAATCAGAAATACCTTGTTTGATGCAGAAGGCTTTTCATACATATTTGACAAGGCTTTCATAAGACCATACGTGGTAGTTTCATTTACAATATTGAATGCCACATTCTTAGCTAGTGAGAGTCTAATAACAGCTATGGCTTTTCTGTCAAGTACCTTCCACTCATCATCTTTCATACTTTCCGGTTTCCTCTCTTCTAGTGCTTCCATTAAGTCTTTCTGACATAGCAAATCCTCAATTTGCATTTTCCACCATCCAAAATCCTGACCATCAAACTTCTCAATCTTGATCTTTCCGAAATACCTTGTTTGATGCAGAAGGCTTTTCATACATATTTGACAAGGCTTTCATAAGACCATACGTGGTAGTTTCATTTACAATATTGAATGCCACATTCTTAGCTAGTGAGAGTCTAATAACAGCTATGGCTTTTCTGTCAAGTACCTTCCACTCATCATCTTTCATACTTTCCGGTTTCCTCTCTTCTAGTGCTTCCATTAAGTCTTTCTGACATAGCAAATCCTCAATTTGCATTTTCCACCATCCAAAATCCTGACCATCAAACTTCTCAATCTTGATCTTTCCGAAATACCTTGTTTGATGCAGAAGGCTTTTCATACATATTTGACAAGGCTTTCATAAGACCATACGTGGTAGTTTCATTTACAATATTGAATGCCACATTCTTAGCTAGTGAGAGTCTAATAACAGCTATGGCTTTTCTGTCAAGTACCTTCCACTCATCATCTTTCATACTTTCCGGTTTCCTCTCTTCTAGTGCTTCCATTAAGTCTTTCTGACATAGCAAATCCTCAATTTGCATTTTCCACCATCCAAAATCCTGACCATCAAACTTCTCAATCTTGATCTTTCCGAAATACCTTGTTTGATGCAGAAGGCTTTTCATACATATTTGACAAGGCTTTCATAAGACCATACGTGGTAGTTTCATTTACAATATTGAATGCCACATTCTTAGCTAGTGAGAGTCTAATAACAGCTATGGCTTTTCTGTCAAGTACCTTCCACTCATCATCTTTCATACTTTCCGGTTTCCTCTCTTCTAGTGCTTCCATTAAGTCTTTCTGACATAGCAAATCCTCAATTTGCATTTTCCACCATCCAAAATCCTGACCATCAAACTTCTCAATCTTGATCTTTCCGTCCTCAGCCATTATCCAAACTGAGTTTTGATTACAGCAAACAACCAAACTACCCAAGGAATAAAAGGACTGGAAACTGATCAGAAAAAACGAACCAGCAGCTGCGGAACCCTAATCAGCGGCGGCGGAACTGTAGCAGCGGCGGCGGTACTGTAGCGGCGGCGCGGTACTGTAGCGGCGGCGGTACTGTAGCAGCGGCAGCGGAGCAGCGGCGGCGGAACTGTATCAGCGGAGCAGCGGCGGCGGAACTGTGTGTATAATCGAGAACCAGGCTCTGATGCCAATTGTTAGGTTCGGAGTCACACACAAACACGAATACAATAGTAAAACCGAAAGAATAAACGAAAGAGACACAAGGATTTAAGTGGTTCGGTCACGGTGTATGACCTACGTCCACTGTCGATAACTGGGGTTTTCTTATTATTGAGTGATACAAACTTACAAGTACAGGAGAGAATATATAGATTAGACAATTAGGGTTTAACCCTTTAACTAAACTGGGCCTGATTAGAGCTTTTGGGCTTGGCCAAAACTCAAACAGCTTAATCTCCTAATTCTGTCTATTCGTCTAAACCGGACCCGACCCATGATGGATCGGAGACCACAACATAACATGGCATATACAGCAAGAACTCTTTCTGAATATATCCACTTCTCTATCTTTCACCATTCTAGTCACAGTGGCCATTTTGTTTTCTGTATTGGATAGCTGCAAGATGCTTTTATGGTATGAGGTTTTGTTTTGAGGAACTTGAATGGCCCTGGAGGCTATTTATAGATGGACTGATGGACTAGAGGACAAGAAAGGAGGGAAAAGGCGGATACGAGTAGTATCTGGTAATTTCCAAGATTGCCCTTTTACGTTTATCTTAAATGGAATGCCACTGGAGATAGATCGCAAAATCAATGAAATATTATTCTTTAAGATCTTCTATCTTTATTCTTAATTAAGGAATAGTCCTTTCAAGTTTTTTATTAAATCACATGGCAGATTGGCATCCTTACAATTAGAATGAAAAGTTATGAATGTGAATATATTCTTATTGAGTGCTTAGTCAAAATATTGTGCTTATCGAACTAGCTAAAGTGAGAGGCGTCTCATCATTTTAGTTGTTTCCATACCACGTAAACACGCAAGCTGTTATATCATAACAGTTGGCATTTGACTGAGTAGTCACCAAAAAATACCATCATGTTTAAGAGGCTGCGTAGTAATTTGATTAGTGACCAATATTTATTGTATTGCTTTTCAGCCGGTACTCTGATTTCTCTAGAAAACTTGAGGTTTGTCTTGTTCCTGACTGACGACATTCTTTTATTCTCACATCTCTTCTCTTCCTATTCCTTTTCTTTAAATCAGAATCATGGGAAATGGTACATTTTTCCATCTTATGTTCCAAGGATAATGTATTAAACCGTACAACAGGGTATTTGCATTTTTTATTATGTGGTACTCGATTATGCCACATATATTCATCTGAAAAGGTTAAAATAAAAGAAGAAAAGGATTAGTTCAGTTCTGAAATTTGGAATCATTTTGTAAAACTGGCCATAGATAACGCTAAGGGGCATTTGTTTAGGGGCACTGACTTACATGATTTCTACCATTCATTTAACCTTGACACCACGCCATCTGTTAAACATATAACCTTTAGTTTTTTTATCTTTTGCCTTAAAGTCATTGCAACTTGTTCTTTTGTATGTCACGCTATAGTTGCTCAAAGAGTCAAAGTTGTATATAATCTTAGTAGGTTATGAAGTTAATGATCTAGCTAATATAGTATATATTGCTGGCTACTATATGTATGAACTTTGAGTATTCATAAGAATTTTAGGTTCTGACATATGTTAAGTTGATCTACATTTCTACTTGTTATTCGGTATTTTATCAAATAAAGTGAATATATAAATAGGAATGCATAGTCGACTCCTGGCATAACCTGGCTTTTTTCATCTTTTAGATTGGTGGGCTTGCACCATAGATTCTAAGTGAAGGGAGAATATTAGAATAAGTTTTCTGATCAAGTAGTAGTAGCGCATAAAAAATATCATGAAATGATGAAAATCACTCAACAATCAAAGAAATACCTAACATTATTTATTTTATTTGGTTCACAGACGCTACTATACATGATGTGCACAAACCTTTTTTTAATATTTGAATGAATTGTTGTGTATTGTGCATGTTTAGGCATTGAATGTCCGGTTTAACTTTGAGACAATTGGTTGTGATAACATAAGTTAATTGAATAATGTCGATTCACATTTAGCTTCAGTTTGTTTGCAAGTCATGAACTTAAAAAAAATATCAACCCCACCTTTTGGTGGAAAAAGTAGTTATAACTTATAAGTAACATAAGTTACATAACTGGCACATATACTGATTATATAAAAATATAAAAATATATTGTATTTATAATATTTTAAACGAATATAAGCTTATTTATAAAAATTTAGACTATACACACATTCATTAATTTGAAAAAAAAGCCTGTGTACCAGGTCCATATGTACGTATGTTTGGGTCGGGTCGTGTCGGGTCATATTTGTTGTGATCATTTGATTGGCAGTTGTATCTAAGGGGTATTTTATCATGATAAAATATCCCTTAGATACAACTGCCAATCTCCGTAACAAAGCCAGGTATCTTGATCGTTATTCTAGACTATTTAGGTATTATCTGGTTCCAATGTGCGTGCATAACTGTGTGTTAATTGCTTGCTGTGTTTGTCTGTGTGTTCATATGTCGAATTGCATTTTTTTTCCTATCGCTTTTGTGTGCATTTTGAAATAGTTAGTTTGAGTCTTCTTCTATGTTATTTGTTATTTGGAAGCAACTGAATTTGAGTTGTAGCTATTGCTTCTACATGAACTCGGTGCAAATTCATATTTGTTCATTTGATTCACTTGGAAAATTTATGACCTAGCCACAAATTTAGTTAAAATTTTCAAGATTGGAGGAACAAACATAAATGTATTTCAGTTATATTATGTCAATCAGAGCTGTTTTGTTATGGTAAATTTGATATTCGGTGCTAGCTACTGATCATATCTGAAATGCCAAACAATTTAGAATTTGGATGCACAATGTTGCAAAGTAAAAGGTTGACACCAATGTACACATATCATATATGATATATGACATGTCACAAAATGCGAACTGAGTTACTACTACCTCTATGAATTTTTATTGCTCTCAAGTTTATAATAACAAAAAAAGGTTTAAGGCCAAATAAATTACACATATCATATACATATGGCTAGATAAAATGCCATCAGACTTAATGCGTATTCATGCTTTCATAGTTGTTCCTAACTCATAAGTATACCAGAGCTTAAGAAAATGCTCAGTTTATGGCTATAGTTGTTGTACTAGAGCCATATTGCCCTCTCTTTAATGAGCATCGGGACCAGCTTTCCTTTGAGATGCAGACTCATGACCTCATTGGATCCACCAACCAGCTCCTGTCCGATAAATACAGCCGGGACACATGGCTTACACTCTAAGGCTTGCAGTTCCTTCTCAATTTTCTGACCGTCCGGGTGTTCGTCGAGCTCATAGACAGTTGGGTTTGCCCCAAAGCTACATATGAGTGTTTTAATGGTGTGGCATATACAGCAAGAACTTTTGCTGAATATAACAACTGCTCTATCTTTCACCAATCTTGACACAATGCCCATTTTGTTTTCTCTATTGGATAACTGTAATAAGCGTAAGATGCTTTTATGGTATGAGTTTTTGTTTTGAGGAACTTCGATGGCCATGGAGGCTATTTATAAATGGACTAGAGGACAAGAAAGGAGGGAAAAGGTGGATACAAGTAGTATTCGGTAATTTTCAAGATTGCCCTTTTACGTTTATCTTAAATGGAATGCCACAGGAGATAGATTGCAAAATGCCAAAATCAATAGAATAATATTCTGATGATGGTCATTGATATCTTTTAAGATCTTCAATCTTTATATCTCTTATATTATAGGATACCGGGTGATTCTTAGTTAAGCTGTTTTTTTTTCCTACAAGCATTTAAGGAATAGTCCTTACAATTGTGATAAATCATATATTTGAGATAGTTAAATCACATGGAAAATTAGCATCCTTACAAGTAGAATGAAAAGTTATGAATGTGAATATATTCTTCTTGAATGCTTAGGCAAAATATTGTGGTTATCGTTAATTTATTTCTCTACACACCATGCTAGTTTAACACCTATACAAGGAATCAGAATAGCTAAAGTAAGAGGGGTCTCATCAGTTTGTACCAACCATAGTTGTCAATACACAATAGCGAAGGGTCACCTATATGCGACGTAGTGAATAGCGGTAAATAGCGACCGCTATTTCATATTTAGCGATAAAGGAGTATAAATTTTTAAGCAAATAATTAGGGTTTATATTCACAAAATAAGCTTTTACGGTGGAACTTGTGGAAGGTGCAGCTGTTTGGTCGATAAACAAGCCTAAATAATAGGTTTCTACAAATTTTTGTATTAAAAAATAATAAAAAAAACTCTAAATATCACTATAATCACGCTAAATGACCGATATTTAGTATATAGAGGCCTATAGCGTGCTATAGCGCCCCACTATCACCGCTATTGACAATTATGGTACCAACATGGCAACGTGCAAGCTGTTGTATCATAGTAGTTGACATTTCACTAAGTAGTCACAAGTTAAATATCCTATCATGTTTAAGAAATCGGTTAGTAATTTGATCAGTGATAAAACTTTGCTTTATTTTTTAGAAAACATGAGGTCTATCTTATTCCAGACTTGCACTATTCTTTTATTCGCACACCTCTTCTCTTCCTATTCTTTTTATTTAAATCAGAATCATGGGATTTCATATATTTTTCCATCTTATGTTACAAGGAAAGTGTATAAAACCGTACAACAGGGAATGTACAATTCTTATTCTCTGGTATTAGAGTATGCCACATGTATCATAGAATCAATTTGGAATCAATTTTAGAACTGCCCTTAGATAAAGCTAAGGGACACTTGCTTAGGGGCACCGGCTTATATGATATCTACCATTCAGTTAACCTAGACACCACACCTATTAAACGTAAAATGCTTACTTTTCAATCTTGCCTTACATTCATTGCCACTTGTTCTGATGTACGTCACACTTTGCAAGTTATGAAGTTAGTGATCTAGCTATAATTCAATAATGTCTTTCTTTGGCTAATATGTGTACGGGCTTTTTTTGCTTTTAGTTTCATAAGAACAGTTTGTTTCGGCACATTAGTACATGGCAACTAGATTGACATTTCTATTTGCTATTTGGTATTTATCAAATAAAGTGAAGGGTATATATGAGGATATAAATAGGAATGCATAGTTGAGTCCTTACATAACATATCTTTTCTGATTATTTAGATTTGTGGGCTTGTTATTCCCTCACTTTTCCCACTTCCAGAAAAGACAAAGGATGCCAGCCCAAAACTTTATATTTTTTATTAATTCTTTTTCTAGTTGTCGGTGAGATTAGAGAAATTCTTTTAGTAAGGAAAAGTGGCTAGATAGCACCCATAACATATGTTCGAAAACGCATTCACGAGATTACTGCTAGATATTATCCTCAAAATTTTGGATCAGAGTCGGCAATAAACTAGTGAAATTCGCATCAGTTATCATGATTGTTTTCTGTTTAAACAAGGAGTGGAAAGACAGTCCTTGTAAACTGAGCCCAAGGCAGCCTGATTAACAGGTTAAATGTGGTTTGAGTTGAATTTTGTTGACTTGCAAGCACTTCTTTGTCCATAGCTAGGGAGAGTTTACCTCCAATACACATACAATAGAAAGAGATACCGTGTAAGGACAGATCCAGATTGAGCCACCTAATTAGTGATAACCATATTTGGATTTCAGGTGTAATGCAGTATGCAGACTAATACATAGAAGAAGTTAATCTACTTGTAGGTCACCTGAGTAATCCTCAGTTATAAATACACATAAGAACATTCCATTTTTAGTGACTACAAGACAATCCATTGAATAATTTATATTAGTAACCATAGTTGAGATAACAGAGTTTCAGATAAATGATTTAAAAATAGAATTTCAGTTAGAGACCTGAGTATTTTATATGCCTCTCAATAGCCTGTGTTAGTTGGCATATAATCAGCTGAAAGCTAATAAAAACCCATATTTTGGCACGCTGATGTTGCATTCTTGGCATTTTATTATTTATATTAATGATAAGCAAGTTCTAGCCGTGAAGTAAAATCTACCAGAGGAAAAGATTTCTAACATTGCCTCCAGGATATGTTTCATTTTATTTCGAAACTGTTCATTTTGGGCCTTCTGCAGCTTCGGTCCATTTACCTATGCACCTGTTGATTTGGGTTGTTTTATTATATCTCAAACGGATCAAATGGGATAAACAAGTCAATTAGGTTGAAAGTCCTCCAATGCCTATTTCTAATGCATACAGCCTCCTAAATAATTTTAATCACAGATTTTGATTATTTTAGCATTATTGATTTTTTTTGTGTTAGATTATATAAGTTAGACAAGCTATTAGCCAGGTATCTGTATCTAGTCTAATGGGCCATAGGGTTTACTTTAGATGATATACACAAGTCACAAGACATATACAACATGTCCTTTCTATGATGATATACACAAGTCACAAGACATATACAACAATTATTACTTCATTTATGTCTTATCTTACATTTTACAATCATTATTAATCCACTAATAGGAATAAGCCGAAAATAAACAAAACAGTTTTGACGGGTGAACAAAATCCAACCGTCATAGACACAAAAGAAAAAGAAAAAAAAGGACACTTAAAGAAAAGATGGCCAAAAAATGAGGGCCGTCTTACCTGCTCTAACAACTGCAGAAGCATCAAACTGCTCCTATAGTTGTATTAAAATATTCTTAAAAACAGAAGCATAAAACTCTTAACTCTATACTATAAGAACTTAAACACATTCTTTAACAAGTTTCACTAAACCCATATAGCATTAGCCCGTAGTAGCAATGGCACCAACTGACCCTTCAAATGAAGTGCCATTATCTCATTGGCCCTGCCAATCAGCTCCTGTCCTATGAATACAGCTGGCACACTTGGCTTAAACCCTAATGCCTTGAGTTCCTTCTCTATCTGACTCCCCTGTGGATGCTCATCTAACTCGTAAACAGTCGGATTTGCTCCAAAACTGCTTATCAGTGTCTTAATTGTGTGGCACATGCAGCAAGAGCTCTTACTAAAAATAACCACTGACCTTTCATTCACCAAAGCTGAAACCATAGCCATCTTTTGAAGCTTAAGAGATTAATACTCAAAGCAAGAGTAAATTCGGTAGGAGATCGAAAGTTGAGATTTTGTTGTGACTAAATTGAGCTCTTGCTAATGCTATTTATAGATAGTAGGTCTTGCTTGATATTGGAAAGTAGATATTCCTTTTTCACAAAAAGATGCCATATTATCATATATTTGGCTTCACAAAGGTTTGATATTCCAAAAGTGGTCATTCATATCTTTTTAAGATCTTCAATCTTGATAGCTCTTATTTTATAGAGATACCATCATACCAACTGATTTTTAATTAAGTTGTTTTTTTCTCATAGTCGTTGACTCCAATAACCTAGATGCACTCCTACTCAATGTGCCTAGGCAGATTAATTCAACTTGTTCTGAAAGTTACGAAGAAACAAATATTTGGATAAAAGATATGTTTATCAGGGGTGAACAGTTAAATCGCATTGCAGATTGGTTTCCTACAACTAGAATGAAAAGTTATGAATGTGAATATATTCTTATTAAATGCTTAGTCAAAATATTGTACTTATCATTTAAGGGAGAGGGCTCTCATCATCTTAACTGTTTTTGTATCAACATGCAAGCCGTAGGATCATAACAGTTGACCTTTCACTAAGTGGTCACAAGTAAAAAAAAAAAAATACTATCATGTTTTAGCGGTCGCTTAATAATTAGATATGTGATACAAAGTTATCGTTTACATTTTCATCAGGTGCTCTAATATCTCTGGAAAATTCGAGGTCCATCTTATTCCAGACTAACGATATTCTTTTATTCTCACATCTCTTCTCTTCCCATTCTTTTCCTTTAAGTCAGAGTCATGGGCATTGATACATTTTTCCATCTTATGTTCCAAGGATAATGTATAAAACCGTACAGCATGGTATTTTACCTTTCTTATATTCTAGTTTTAGGTTATGCCACATATATTCAGCTAAAAAGTATAAAAAAAAGGAAAAGGGGAGAAAAGGATGAGCTCAGTTCTGAAATGTGGAATCAATTTTTGTAGAAATGGCCATAGATAAAGCTAAGGGACACTTGTTTAGGGGCACTGATATACATGGTATCTACCATTTAATAAACTTGGACACCAAACCATCTATTAAACATATAATCTTCAATTTCTTATATTTTGCCTTACCTTCATTGCCACTCGTTCTGTTGTATGTCACACTTTGCAAGTTATGAAGTTAGTGATCTAGCTATAACTCACTAATATCTTTCTTTGGCTAATATATGTATGAATGCTTTTGTTTAATTTTACATAAGAACAGCTAGTTTTGACACATGAGTACATGACAACTAGATCTACATGTCTATTTGTTATTTGATATTCATCAAATAATCTGTAGGGTATATAAACAGGTATGCATAGTCGAGTCCTAACATAATATGTCTTTTTTGATTTTTCGATTGGTGGGCTTGTTATTCCCTCACTTTTGCCACTTCCAAAAAAAGGACAAAGGATGCCAAAAAGCTTTATATTTCTTATTAATGTTTTTTTTTCTCTAGATGTGGGTGAGATAAGAAAATTCCTCTTAAGGAAAAGTGGCTAGACAGCACATATAACATATATACGAAAACACGTTTACAAGATTATTATTAAATCTTATATCCTCAAAATTGTTTCAGAATTTCTTTATCACTTGAAGATTTTAGTTATTCTCGAAATCTCGGATCAGAATCATAAATAAACTCGTAAAATTCCACCATCAGTTATCGTGATCTTAATAGGCAGTGGTGTGTTGTTTTCTGATTTAAATTAACCACTTGGTTTTGTTAGTGGTATGTTTGTTACGCCAGTGATATACCAAGATGCTTTTTTATTCTTGTGTCCAACTTGAGATTATATAACAATGTCAATGTTAACAAGCGTAGGTTATCCATCTGCAGTTTCTTTTACTTCAATATATAAGTAATCACCATCAAATGTTTTAGTTTTCATATGATATACTCCTCTAGTCGTCCATAAGTTTCAAATTTCTAAAGGGGCATTTAAATGAGCTTTTTGCTAGATCAAAAATATTGTTTCAAGTTGCCCTATGGATAATAAATAGAAATAATGAAGTCTAATGAAGCCAGGCTGGTTCTTCCCCAAAATTCAAAAAGAAAAAAAATCTGTATTTACTAGCAGACCTTCTGAAAGGAGCCCACTAAGTATAAGCTTGAGAGGCGGCAAGATGGGCGGGCGAGGCAGGCATGTCATTTTTTAGTAGAAATCTATGAGGGCAGCGGGTCGGGTTGGGTTGACCTGCAAACACTAGGTTCATTTTTTATATTTGTTTAAGGTTTATAACAATTTTGGAGGTACTTCTAGCTACTTTATAATTTACCCTACTTTACCTCTAGATATCATATGTGGGAGAGTTCACCTCCAATGCACAGACAACATAAAGAAATATCATGTGCGGGGAGGTCCAGATTGAACACTTAGTGATTACCATATTTGAATTTCAGGTGTAATGCAGTCTGCAGATTTTACATAAGTAAATTTCAGTGCTTTTTCTTGTGAACGGCAGTCGTTTTAGTTAAAAAGTGGAACTGCAAATAAATGGTTAAAAAAGTATAATTGTAGTTTGATAACTGAGTATTTTTATGCATCTCAACAGTCCCGTGTTTGTTCATGCTGCTGTGTTTCCTGTAAAGGTCATGAACTTGTTGTTTTGGGTTGTTTTTTAATATTTCAAACGGGTCACCCATTTTTAATGCATAGAACCTCAACCATTTTATTCACAGATTTTAATTATTTTAATAATAATGTTCTTTTGTGTTTAGATTATATTAGTTATACACGGTATTAGCTCAGTATACTTAGATTAATGGGCCCTAGGGTTTACTTTATAAGTGGTCCTCTCTATGATGTAATATACACAAGATATATACATACAATAGTTATTATATTATTTTTGTCTCACATTACATTTTGCAATCATCATTAATCCACTATTATAAAAAAAACACTAAATGAACAAAAAGTGTTGGTGGGTGAACAAAATCCAACCCTGTCATGGACACACACAAAAAAAAAAGACACCAAAACAAACGAGGGCGTCTTTCCTGCTCAACAACTGCAGAAGCATCAACCGGCATCTACATAACTCTTAACTCTATACTATAAGAACTTAAAAACTTATTCTTGAACAAGTTTCACTAAACCCATATAGCCTTAGCCCGGAGTAGCAACGGCACCAACTGACCCTTCAAATGAAGTGCCATTATCTCGTTGGCCCCACCAATCGGCTGTTGCCCTATGAACACAGCTGGCACACTTGGCTTAAACCCTAGTCCTCTGAGTTCCTTCTCTATTTGACTCCCCTTTGGATGCTCATCTAACTCGTAAACAGTCGGATTTGCTCCAAAACTGCTTATTAGTGTCTTAATTGTGTGGCACATGCAGCAAGAGTTCTTACTGAATATAACTACTGACCTTTCATTCACCAAAGCTGAAACCATAGCCATCTCTTGAAGCTAAAGAAATTAGTTATCACTTATCAGAAAAGAAAGACTTAATTTAGTAATGCTTGATATTGGAAAGTTGAGATTTTGTTGTGACTAAGTGAGCTCTTGCTAATGCTATATATAGAGAGATAGTAGGTCTTGCTTGATATTGGAAAAGATAGATTCCTATTTCATAAAAGATACCGTACTATCATTTATCTGGCTTCACAAATTGTTTGATATTACTATCACAGTGTACTATAACAAGTTGTATATATCTGCCTATATTGATATGCACATCAGCATCTTATATGTAGAATAACGTCTTTAACCTTGATAGAGCCTTTAAGAAGTTCTTCCAAGCAGTTATTTATGCAAGGACGGTATGGTAATTTACTAACTAATTATGCATATGATTATAAATATATTTCTTTTTCATATTTCTATCACATAGCATCTGCTGATCTGGAAGATGTTTTTCGAATTGGGTATACACCCTCTTCCTCAATGCATGATTCTTAGTGAGAGTAAAAAGGGAAAAGTGCCCAACAACAAAGAATAGATTTGGTAGGTACCGGAGTGGTGATAAGAGGGAGAATATTAAAATATGTTTTGTGATCAAGTAGTTGTGCATGGAAATATCGTGTAATGATGAAAATCACTCAACGATCAATCAAATACCTAACATTATTTACTTTATTCGTTTGGCTCATAAACGTGATGAAAATCACTCCACAATCAAACAAATGCCTAACATTATTTACTTTATTCTTTTGGCTCATAAACGCAATACATGACGTGGGCAAAATTTATTTCACATTCAAATGAATCGTTATGAATCATGCATGTTTAGGCATCGTTGTTTGGTTTTAACTTTGAATATGACAACTGGTTGTGATCACATAAGTTACCAGTGTAATGTCGATTCACATTTGCATTTAACTTGTTTGCTGGTCGTGAAATTATAACTTATGAATAATATAAAAAACCGATAGAAAATTAGTATCTTGTACCCTATTATCACTATAATAAACAGTTAGAAATCGGTAATTTGTTTTAGGACCTGTGTCATCTAAGTTGAAACTAGCTTTTACCTGATTAGCAATAGCCCGAGATTTTTCATCAAATCGGTGTAGGATGTTGCAAGTTTATGTTTTTTATTTATTGCAAAAAGAAAAAAAAAAGAATATTATGTCCAATACAGTAGACGTACAGTATTAGATACTGGCATCTTTTTTATGGCAGCCTTAATGAGAGGGCATAATAATCTTGTATCTTTCACAATGTTCTGGAGGTAGAATTCACATATTTGGCTCGAAACAAAGCGAAGAGTCGTTTAAATGTTGTTGATACACTCACCACATTACTGTCTCATATTTAGAATCCTAAGTTTACTATTGATTTATGTATATATTCTTCAATTAGGCTGCAATTTTTACGATTACATCAAAAGGCACATAATATTATTATGTCACTGGTATGAATATAACCACGTTGTGTATATGTTTACAAAACATTTGCTGAAATTTGATTGGTTCCCTTTTTTCTCGTCTCTTATTTTTTGTGTAATATATGCTTTTCTGTTAAGACAACTGTAATATGCTAAGGATCATCTGTACACTTGTGATGCTGCATTTATGCTAGGAAATCACCTTGGAGAAGACGTTTTAGGAATTAAATGTACATCATTTTATGCTTACACAAATAATACATGCCATGTCACCTACTTGTAAAAATCTGTCGGCTAGCTTGTCCTTTCGCTTAGAACCTGTATCTTTCCATCAAAATCTTGAGGTTTATAGGTAACAATAAGCTGCAAACTTAGGTATTTGTTCTTTATCTCAAATGCTGATATTGCTAGTAATGGTGCAAATATATTATTGATCCACATTTTTTTAAATCAAGTTTTTTAAGCTTTAAAAGGTTACTTATGGATGGATAGTTGGATACAAGTAAGCAATATTCAGTACCTGTGACCACTAACAGATCATCACTTGTCTATAAGAATCGGTGGCTCTCTGTGATTGGCCATACATATCTTTCTTGTCGAGAATATTTAAAAATTATTATAACTTTACTGACATTCTTAAATAGTTATCGTCATCCAGAATATGAAATAGAACCTTTTATTCCCTAGAAATTCTATAGGATAGTGACTGCATAATTTAATCTTTCATTGGTTGTTGCTATTTTTGTTGGTCAACATAGTCTTACCCTAATACAACTATATATTTACTCTGAACTTTAGTTTATTAACAAATCACTTCTTTTTATAGTATATAACTATATATAACTTAGTCATTTCTATTGTTTTTGAGTTTGCAAACCTATAGTGTTGACAGTGAAAAATTCCCTAGATTGACTTTTTAACTCAAGAGTATTTTAATAGATTCTTTTCCAAAAGTCTACTTTATTAAAGAATATATCCCCAATTTTCCACCTCTCATCACTCACATATAATATGCAACAAACACGACCTCAAATTACTTTATATATTTCTAAGATTATTTCTAAGATTATATGACTTTGCATAGGAAGAGATACCATGGGTCAACTTGTTTACACAAATCATCAGTACCGTTGTTCTTATCCAGATAAATATCCAAAAGGAACATTTTTTTCTATATAAGAAGCAATGAAACCTCAAAGTCTACCACAACATCTTACATTCGATCTACTATCTTAGAAACGTATGCTAAATGGATAGAGTAACCTATTTGGCATCTAAGAAAGCTGCAGTCATCTTCACCAAGAGTTCGTGTTGTATGTGCCATAGTATTAAAGCACTATTCTATGAACTTGGTGCAAGCCCTGCAATTCATGAAGTTGATCATGATGCTGACATGGAGCGGGCCCTACAACGCCTAGGTTGTAATCCTGCTCTCCCAGCAGTGTTTATAGGTGGTAAATATGTAGGCTCGGCCCGTGATGTCATTTCTCTTCATGTTGATGGATCACTGAAACAAAAGCTTATTGAAGCAAGTGCTATCTGGTTTTAGCTAGTAGTATGTTCACAAAATAAAAGTATAATTAGCTTTAAGCACAACATCGTGTTAGAATAACATGACTGTAAGTGTACTAAGAGCTGATGTTTTTTTGCATGCTCTCTTGACTGTACATAAAGGAGTCAACACTTGTTGATTTTGACTTCCTGGTCTTCAAGATACATATAAAATTGTAAATTATTGCTTTCTTTATGGTATTTGTGTTGTCATGGTATACTTTCATGCAACATTAATGTTGTTTTCATGTTTCGATACTTCATGATTAAAAAAATGGCGTGTTGCTTCTGACCATTGACTTGATGCTTTGACAGTTGACTTTTCGTCTGCAAGCCCCCCCCCCCCCCCTGTTTTTCTTATTCCTCTGAAAATTACACTCTTTGACCGTTGACTTGGGTTATATTTCCATTTTAATAACTGTAATAAGTTGATGTTTTATCATGTCCCTGAACATTACAAAATTACATGTAGTCCCTCGAATTCTTTGAACACACTCCTCAACTCAAAGTACATGAAACTACTCATGTTGTGACTTGTGAGTTTCTTATGTTGTCGGTTCATAGGAAAAAAGTTAAATTTAATATAAGAAATATTCACTTTAAAGAGAAATAAGTTTTGCCTGATCATGGTTAAGTTTAATTATTCACTTGAGCATAAAATGAGCTTAGCCTGATCCCTACTGATGAACTTAAGCACAAGCTTAATTATTCAAATCAAAGAAAATAAATTAAGCTTCTTGTGAAATTGACTTCAAAGTAAATGACTGGTGTTGGTTCAAATTTTCTTTGAACTTGTGCTTCATGTGGCGAGATGGTGGGTCAATTGGGTGGGTAATGAATGCATCAAAAGCTGGTTTGGGTCAAATTGGTAGATTAAAGTATGGTCAGGTCAGTTTGGGCCAATCCTTTAAGCACTTTTCTGATTATTTCTTAAAAGTTTCCTATATGAATACAAAGGCTATATTTGACAAGTTGCACAGGGTTGGCCCATCTAACTACTGCAATATTGCACAGGGTTTGTGTTTTGCATCTTAATAATGCTGTCCTCATCTCTGAATTCAAATTAAAATCTCGAAAACCGTCGACTTCGACATGAACAGTCAAATTCAAGGCCTCACCACAAATCTTTTGTATCTTATATGTGTTTGCTGGTGAGAGATGCGCTTCTGAATGATAAAAGCTGGCTACAAGAGGTTAGTATCAACTTTAGAGGTGGCAAGGTGGGTGGGCTTGGTAACGGGTTATGACAGCTTTGGGTGAAACGGGCCACTTGGTTTTTAAGTATGTGCAGAAACGGGCTTGTCAGTTAAAACATTTGTCCAGAATTTTGGCTTTTCTATTATAACGGGCCGCTTGGTTTTTAAGTGACCACATTTTTTTTTCTTAGTGGCCCAATCCACAAACTGATAAAATTTAAAAAACTGGTCTCTAAGATCCTGAAGGCTTGTATTTCTTGCAAGATTTGCATCCATTATAGATGTCAATCACAACCAATTTATCTATCGTTTTGATAGGAACCTGGTTCGGGTCTATACCCATAATAGTAAACGGGTCAAGTCACATATTCAAGTTCCCGCCTAAACAATATAAATTAAAAGAATATAATGGAGGGAAAGTAGTGGGGAAGTTTTTATCAGTTTCTAGTAACCGTTTTAAGATTAGTATTAATTGCTTTGTTTTTCCTTTGTAAGATATGGATGTTTATGTTTATCAAAATTACGGTTCTTTAACCTTGTAATTGGAGATCCAGCCTATCTCGAATGCGGCTATTATCTTAATTTTAGTACTTTAGTTTTCCGGTTTCTATCATTGGTTCCATTGCCGGGAAACGAATTAATGATGGCACCCTCTACCCGGGGTTACTTTGAAGGCAGCGCCGGCGCTAACCCAGATCCGATTGTTGTTCAATTGACTAGAATTGCAGCTCGTCTTGACTCTCTCAAGGATGATGTAGCGACTCTAAAGACACACGCTTTGTTCAACAACAATTTTAGCGGTGGTTCCAGAAGATATGAAGACGACAAGTTTCAAAATCCAGATGAATACTTGTGTAGTATCAAGCAGACGGGAACAATTCACGAATATTACCGGGAGTTCGTACGTCGCTCGACTAGGGTTTCCGATTGGCCTGATAACTGTTTATTGGGTGTGTTTTTAAATGGGCTCAAAGAAGATTGGCCCTTGAATTTGAGTCCAAAGTCGGTAGGACGCTCAATAAAACATTCTGGTCGACCCCTGCCCTTAAACCTAGTCTATCAGATTGTAGTACGTCTTCTCAATTCCCCTCTAGAACCTCTCCGCGGATAACTAAGATTGAAAAATGTGATCTTTATCTTCATGTGGAATGTTTTAAGTGTGGAGACAAAAATGGTCCTAGTCATCGTTGTGAGGTGGATACCTTCAAACTATTGGAGTCAGGGGAAAAGGCAGGGGACGCCAAACCCGACCTAGCTCCAGCAGCGCCAGAAGAAGACACCCCCCATAATGCAAAACTTGCTGAAATTAGTCTTCATTCCAGCCTTGTCTGCTCGAATTTGACTACCCAGCGGGTGTCTCCTTTCGGTGTTCAATTAAGGAATGGGAATCATATTTCAAATCGTGAGACCAGGCGGCTTATCAAATGGTCATCCAGGTGGGGTCCAGATGCAAAAGAAAAGAAAACTACAAATCCTTCACAATCAGTTTTAATTCATGCCCCGGTCTCTGAAGCTGGTCAAACTACAATTGAATGGATGATCGCATGGCACAACAACTATTGGATTTTCGACTTGAGGACAAGTCGTTTGTTCGGATCGGGATGTATTGATAGGAACCTGGTTCGGGTCTATACCCATAATAGTAAACGGGTCAAGTCACATATTCAAGTTCCCGCCTAAACAATATAAATTAAAAGAATATAATGGAGGGAAAGTAGTGGGGAAGTTTTTATCAGTTTCTAGTAACCGTTTTAAGATTAGTATTAATTGCTTTGTTTTTCCTTTGTAAGATATGGATGTTTATGTTTATCAAAATTACGGTTCTTTAACCTTGTAATTGGAGATCCAGCCTATCTCGAATGTGGCTATTATCTTAATTTTAGTACTTTAGTTTTCCGGTTTCTGTCACGTTTTATTTAAAATTTTGAATTATTCTTATAGAATAATTGTTTTTGTAAAGTTTTAATTAGTGCATTATTTATTTTTATCAAGTTTAGAAAAGGTAAAGCACATGACATGTTTGAACCTGTACCCGAACCCGTTACTAATCCCGCATGCCCTGCCCTAATACTATTTATGCATATAGACCTGAACTGTTTTTCTTCTGTATTTAGGTCAAATATGAAAAAATAAATACATGGACTTTTTTATGTTTTCATCGTGCATTTTTTTACTTCACTGAATTTTGAATCAAATGAAATTATCTTTGAGGCAAAAGATATGAAAAAACTCACGCGTACAAGATTCACAAGTGGTTACAGAATGTATGCAAGTTGGTGGGCGTGTTATCAAGAATCATAGCCCACCGAAAGCAATCTCATTTCTAAATCTTTCAACCATGAGAATATAGTTAAGATGATAAAAGGAATCTCTTAGAAATTGAACTAACAAGCCTTAGAATCTTAAAGTTTATTTAGTGGATTTTTGTGGCTGTTTATTTGGATCCACTGAATGTGCAGGAATCAAACTCATGGTCCATAGCTTGCACACATCGAGCAGTTGGTTAACTAATCAACTCGGGTACGGATCGAAACGGGTAACTTTCTATACGGGTCGGTCACGTTGACATGTTTCAGGTTGGTGGGTTTAATTTTCTAATCAAGTTGGTAGGTTGAAAAAATGGGCAGGTCGATGAGTTTAATTAAACGGGTTAAACAGGTCCAACCTGAACGCAAAACACTTAATTAAACAGGTGAACCTGGCCCGTTTGTTAAATGGGTTTGTTATAACAACCCAAAACCTGATATTTTTGTGTCGTGTCGGAAATCTGCTACCCCAAGTATGATCTCGAAAATTGCTATCCCA
>NW_027500722.1:0-74159 GCF_021521415.1 Bidens hawaiensis | reverse complement strand
ATATCCTCACATACTCAAATCCCATGCAAATCAAAGATATACAAAACCAACCCAACAAAAGGCCCTAATTACCGACACTTTTACGCCACGAAAACCTCTCAAACTCACTTTCTTGATACTACAATGACTCCGACAAACCCATCCACAAATGCCTTAGACGTATACAAACCAAACCTTACCCAACTATGACTCGATCATTCTATCCTTATTATGTCAAATCACAAACCATGTTGCCACACCATTCCGATCCAACCATAGGTTTGATATCAAAATCTCCTCAAACACTCCTTACGAAACACATGTATAAACCGATTCTCAACCCAAACTAGTCAAGATCAAATTATCCAACCCATCAACTTAACCGAGCTCAAATAAGCAAAACCTCACCTAAATAGCCCAACCACTACACACACAAATCATCTAAGCCTAACCCACTCAAACGACCTAAACTCAATGAACCTCATCAATCCAACTCAAGAAAACCCAACTACGCAAGCCAACCGAAACACACGCACTTTTCACCAAATTTTCAAACCATTCACCGTTCGAAGCCTAAAACCCTTCCCTACGCACGCAAGCTTCGTTTTACCCTTAAATTTTTTTTTGTATGTATGTATATACAACCAGTGTATTTGTAACAATCTCATGTGTTCAATTAATCACTTTTAAATTATAAACTCTTACAAAAAAATAATGGGTTACGTATCATGCTTATATTTTATAAATCATCTTTGAAAAAAAATATATAATATTGTAATGACAACCAAATTTGATTATGAGGATTTGTTTTCAACGGTTATTAAACGATAATATGTGAGATTTCAAGATTTTAAATATTGTCACCTAAAGTGATAAATCTCATAAAGACTTTATAAATACGAGGTTTCATTTTGAATGTTGAACGCGAGGTTTATTCAATAACAAATAACAATTTTCATCATTTTGCATAAACGCAACGATCATGGCTTTACAAATCTTTTGGGACGCATTTATAAATACTTTATATTGTTCCATGAATTTTGTTCAAGAACGTTTTACGTGAACTATTACCTCTTATTATCGCGAGCATCATTTCATAAATATTTTTCATCACAACCGCTTTATGTATACAAATTCCTTTAAAAATTTGGCTTACAAGATTTACATTTGATAATGATCAACATGTTTCTCTAGCTACGCGTTATCGCGATGCTTGTTATTATATACATTCTCTTGGAAACGATTGAACAGCTTTATTTAATACTTCATTTTCAATTTCATTCTATTATTTTCAAAAGAGTATATAATTAGTGACTTACATATTTCATCGTTTATACGACTCTCACTGATTTTTTTTATTTCTTTTCAATTGATGAGATGTTTCGATGGTAATATTATGCACATGAGATTTTATTTTGTGTTTTGATTATTCATGATCGAATTCAAGTTAATCAATAACAATTTTTGTAATACTTTCAAAGCCTCAATTTCGCTACAAATTTTGTTTATCTTTTAAACGATATTTTCATGACTATGTTATTCATATTGAACATCTATGTTTTCAAGCAAAACGCGATTTGACGCATAATTCTACATCATTTCATCTAATCTATTAAGCGGCATATATGTGGATGTCCGCAAGTTTTGGCGTTATTGGAAACCGTTATTATAATGACGATTATATAAATGATTTCACAATAGTGGCCGTATTCACGTTTTATCACATTTTATCGATTCTTTTGATTGTTAATCAAATGCTATTTTATTTATGTTGATACACGTATGCATCACCCCAAGAAACCCACCTCATTTATCATGTTATTACATTCTACGCAATCGTATTCTCAATTACTTATAACCTCAAGTTTGTTCACGTATGAAACTCATCGTATGCTATTATTAATTGTAACTTCGTTTACCCCGACCTCATGTACTCACTTATTGGGCTTCTCATTTACACATATCGGATTTTTCATTTTCACTCTTTGGATACTCGTTTTCATTTATTGGACTTCTCACTTATTTTTATCGGAGTTCTCATAATTAAAATTTCACTCATCAGATTTTTTTATACTAATTTAGTGACCCGACTTTCAACCATGGATTTTAATGATTTACTTATTCTTTCACGTTGAGGACATTTGACTTCAAATCTCGTTTCATATTGTTTACCCTAAAATTTTATATTATTCGATCGTCTTTACTTATTTAAACCAAATTGATATTTTCACCTTGGCTTAAATTTTAAGATTTAATTGTTTCAATTATTTATTCCATTTTCCTACTTATTTAAAAAGTCAACCCCAAAATTTCCAACTGCGGGTATTATTTTATCAATATATGAATACAACAGATTTTTGCACGTTTCTAATGTTTAAGATTTTAAAATAAATATGTCTTTTAAACCACACAATGGGACGAACCATGTGGACCATACAACGATCTAAATAATTATGGATGCACACTTAATTATCGAAATCCCCGTATGAAAGCCATAGTAAGTGTGGTTGTGTGCGATAACTCAGACCCGAGAATGATAGCGGAAAAACGGTAGAAATGAGAGTTATGATAAGGGCATGGTGGATACGCCGCTGGTACATCCTATATATAAGTGCATTTATTACGTTCTCATTTGTAGCATTTTTCGAATCATGCAAGGATTTGACGTTATTCTTTTGTTTAAAATTTTTGGTGCAATTGCTCTTTCTAAAAACGACACTCGTTAGTAATTATTTTTTTCCTTAACTTTATTTTAATTTCGAGACGAAATTTTCAAAAAGTTGAGGATACTGTGACATTCGTAAATACGGGTCTCTTTGTATACGTTGTTTGTATTCGTTTAATCATTAAAACCGACCCGTTTTGTAAACCGAAACCCTCGACATAATCAAAATGATGGATTTTACGTTACAATATTGTTTTACACTTGTTGGGTCCTGAAAACATCCTTTTCGGGCCTTAAAACGCGTTAAAAACCAACTCCGGGGGCCAAACTGTCATTTTTGAAAGTTTAAAAAATATTCCAGCCTCCACCCCGTCGCGCCGCGCGATGGGGGAGCCTCCTACGGTCGCGTAGCGCGAGCTTCTTCAGCTGCATCTACGGGTTTTTGTTGTTTTGTGCTTGTTTTGACCCCTTTTTGCATGAAACTTCTTGTGTTTAACACCCATATTTGACCACCAACATTACCCTATATATACACACCCTTTCCCCTTCATTATTCCTTGCTACATCTCCAAAAACTCTCTCAATTCTCCATAGATCCAAGGTTGTTTTATTTATGTGTTCTTGAATGTTTGACTTTCAAATGTCAAACCAAGTTTAATCTTTCATTCTATTTAGCTTATGTAGTCTTATTAATACTTGTTTATGGTGGCACAACATATATATAATACACACCCCTTGTTACCTTTGGTAGTTTATTCTCCGATTCCGGTTGGTTAAGTTTCGGACCTCGTAAGGCAAGGCTTCATGGAGGACTTCGTGTTCTTGATATATATACACACACATAACTTGTTTGCACATATTAATATTGTTTAACTTATGCTCTTTTAGTTTGTTTGTCATATTATGAAGTTCCATGGTGGGGGTTTGTAGAGACTAACCTCGGTTTAACCGTAAATAGTCCAAACCGTGAACCGAACTTGTTACTAGTTTTGTTAAATAATTGTTTTAAACATGCTTTATGTTAGATTTAAGTTCTAAAATTCATTTATACAAGTTCTTGGTTATTTGGGCATGTGGAGACCATCAAGGAACGTATTGTGAGATGGAAACCGAACTGATCTGATTTTTACTCGCTTAAGACACACAAGTGTGTTTTTAGCTATCAAGACTTGTATATTTCTTTAAAAATAGTTTACAAACTGAGTTTAATTATTTTCTTAAGTACTTGGAATTGTTGGATCCAACTTGATCTCATAACATAGTTTGGACCGACAAAACCGAACACTCGCTTAACGTGCGTTGTTAGTTATAAAACAATAGAACTACATACTTTGTTAAGTCTTTATAAGTTTTATTGAGTGACCTCATAACATTCATTATTTTGGAAAGTTGACTTTGGGTTTGACCAATTATCAAGACCCAAACCGATAACCCGAAACACTCGTTAAAGGCCCGTTTTAGTATCTTTATCCCAAAGGAACTTGCATGTTTGCATTTTTTCCACCTTATTACTTAACATAGGTTAAGTAAATATTAAGGTTAGATACTTTGACCCGGTTTTCGAGCAAACTTACATTTTAAAGGGGTTATTATTATAAATTCTTAAATAGTTACATTTTAAACCTTGAACTTTACTTGTTTACTTTTCGCAACAATTATTTTATTTAAAGATCTTCAAGAAAACCTTTCTAAACCCAAGACTCCTTTCCTTTTAGGCATTATTCGTTAAACTCATCGTTCCGGCAAATATCCAAATTATCATATTTCAAGTTTATTACTTGAATGTGAGTACTTTCATACCCCGTTTTCTATCTTTCGTTTTGTGGTGACATTTTGTAACACCCCAACCCAGAAAGGGCTGGCGTGTCACTTTGTACAAAGGTATACAGAGACAGAAGACATAATTACATTGCTTAGAAATCTTCATAAGCATCCTAACATTTATTTCACTCTCTCCATCCCGCTCAAAGTAACATGTGAACCTGAGAGGGGAAAAGTTTACTGAATGAGCCAAATGCCCAGTACGGAATAATAGGCTCAAGCGCTAACACATTTTTGATAAAAACGATAAGTTTAAAAAAATAGTTTATGATGGCGATAACAAAACAGTTTTAGTAACAGCAACAATAAAACATTTTTGCTAAACAGTACACAACTAATAAAACAATTCTCGTAAACAGTAAGCCAAAACACTTTCAGATAAGTCAATCACAATAACTTCTGAGTAAGAATAGTAACAAATAATTCAGATAAGTAGCAGATGATTCATAACGGTAACAAATAATCTATAACAATAACAAATAGTTTAAACAATAACATATAGTTCGTATCACACGAATGTACCCATCAGCCGAATAGTAACAGAAACAGAGGTGACGATATATAGGGGGCCATTCCTGTATTCCAATCACATGGAATGGGGCAGGTTGGCACACCTACATCCATTCCTAGAAACAGAAACATAAACAGAACAGAGCTAGGATCGATCCATACGCCTCCTAGTAGCTTTGTACCACACCTGTACCTAGGGACGTTGTGAACTAATCACTCCGTCACGGAAGGAGCACATGTTGTCGGTGCCACAACAACATGCTCGTGGGACACTCCACGAGAAGCGTAGCACTCAGGGTAACAGAGCATAAAAATATATATATTTTTGAAGCATTTAAAATTCAGTATCGGAACATGCGATAATGAGCAAAATTAATTTAAATCTACCGCATGCTTGTTTTTGTTAAAACATAACAGGCAATTAACGTATTATAGACCCAAGTATAACATATCGGAAAAAAACTGAGCGTAACATGAAGCCCGCACATATTGGTTAACAGTACTTTGATAATATAGCCGATTGTTTATAGATATGAAATACCGCATCATATCCACAACACCAGATATGTGATCAAAGTTTGGTTTCCCATGATGTTCGAAATTCATATTACTTTCCTGGAACATACAAGTTTCAAATGTCTTGTCGCAATGAAACAAAATAATCGTAAGAAACATGAAACGAACGGAAGACGCAAAGAGTTCCAGGTCTTAGTTATAGGGGTTATCACAATCGAACCAGATAACAAATGAGGGGGTAAGGATCCGTGCCTGGTTAGATGGTTAGTGTTGCATGTTATGCTCATTTAATCAACCTACATTGTATTTATATAGCTCATGAGGTTGCGTATCCATGTGTATCTTTTATCAAAATATTATTGTTTGATTTAATTTTATTCGTATCGCTGATAACATTCTTGGTTTTGTTTAGGTATTCATAAATGCGTTTACTTTAATAAATAGGTGTTAGCTGCCAATGTCGAAATCTATTATTTATATTTTAACGAACAGAATATTAAGTGTTGAAATAATTATAGGGTAACCAAAATATTAAAATAGATAACATGTGAAAAATTAAAAAGTTTATCATAGGAGAGGTTTTCAAAAGTCGAAGTACTAACCAGTAGGGGTGTTCAGGGTTTGATTTAAAACCTTGAAACCGTCCAAACCGGCCGTTGGTTTGGTTTCACGGTCGGATTTTTAGTTAACTTTCGGTCGGTCGGTTTTAAAATTTTCAAACCGTAACAAATGGTTTGGTTTCGGTTTCAAAATTTTCAAACCGTAAAAAACCGGACCGGACCGTGAAATTTTAAGATAATTATTTTCCAAGATTATAAGTATTTGATTGTTTATATTATGTTATAGGTTCACTATAAAAAATAAAACTAGATCAAATATTTAGATTATTCGATTGTTGTATATGTCTTCAACTAAAATATCTAGATACAAATCTGGCTTATGTGATTGTTGAAATAAAACCCGGACAATTTTCCTACAATGTATTTTCACTATTTTTATCTTATGTATTTGGATGAATAGGTAAGTAGGAATTAAGGCAAACTTTTTTCCTCCCTATATAAAACACTGATTATAAGGACATTTTGTTTTATACATTTTTAAACAACCTGTTTATTTTATAGCTTGGTATATGCACTTTTCGACAACTTTTTCATTTTTCATCTAATCATTTCATATAAAGCGCAAACCGTGAAACCGAACCGGAACCAAACTGTTACTAACGGTTCGGTTCGGTTTTGGTTTTCGAAAATCAAAAACCGTTAGTAACGGTTTGGCTACGGTTTGACCTAAAAACCGTCAAAACCGGACCGTGAACACCCCTACTAACCAGTTAGCCCAAAGAGCATTTGTGAAACAGTTTGATTGCGATTCATTTATAATAGTTAAAACCATAGTTTATTTATTTATTTTATAAGAAAATAGATGCAAGGATCGAACATGTGATTATCCCTTTAAAACACCAAGTAGTTAACCAAAGAACTAATTAAGCATTCGTTTATAATAGTTGTTTATTAGTTAAAACAAGGATGCTAGTTATTTCTCAAAAACAAGTGTTTCGAACCCTAGACCTTTGTGATAAAAACACTTAGGTGATCTTAAACATATAAGACGTGTTTTATTTACTGTTAGAACTCATTTGTTAGCTATTAATATGCAGTTTTCTACTCAATTATAGTTAGGTTTTAAAAACTAGTTGTGTATTTCATTATTTCCAATATATATGCACATATAACATCCAGATCCAATTGATGAGGTTTACCTGCGTGATCAATGATCTACGGTGGAGTCGAGACGGTGCTCGGAGGTGGCTAAGGCGGCGGTGGTGACCGTTATAGTTGCTGGAAACAACAGTGGTGGCTGCATGTTTATTGTTGTTGCCGGAACACATACAGTGGCGGTGGTGTCGCGAGTTCGAACTACCAACAGTTGGAAATGAGTTATATAATACTGAATTTTGTTAATGGTGATGATATCTAATCATGTTTGGTGGTGTCCGATGGTTTCTGGTTGTTGGTGGTGGTCGCCAGAAGAATGATGGATTGATGGCCGGGTATGCTAACCAAAGATGGTGGAGAAGGTTTAGATTCTCATTCAGCTGTTTTGGTAACGAAAGTGCTGTCGGAAACGGAGTAAAGGGGGTGGCGGTGCATGGTCGTACTAATGAAGATGATGAGTAGTGTCGTTGGTTTTGGTTTTTGAGTAGGAGAGGATTTCGGAGGTAAACAAAAAATATACATTGGGTAACAAGGATGGCAAGGGTTAAGAGACTTTTTTTTCTTAACGTGAGTGAAGATGAATTCTGATGGTGCAACAATTATTATCATTCTGCAGAGCCTTTTGGGTAAATGTACGTCAAAACTGATGACTAATGATATATTATTTTTAATTTCCTTTCATCTTATTTTTATTTCTTCCAAAAGAAGTTGGAGCAGTTTGTAAAAAAATCTCTATGCCCAATCAAATCAACACATGAACTTATCTGTTTTATCATTTTGTCTTCTTTTATAGTATTTACCGATTTTATTTCTTTTTGAATGGACTCTTTAATTCTTTAATTTAGTTAACTGATTTTATTTATGCATTTATTTGTTTGTTTTTATTCCACCGGGTGTTCGTTTCTTACAATCTTTGAGCAAATTTATTATTATTATTATTATTATTAGGATATTTCACATTTCATACTTATTCAACTAAATGCTTTATACTTAAATCTTAAATCCACAAACGTTATTGTATACCTTACTTAAATAATTGCTCGATTTGGTGTTTTATGATTATATGCCTATGTGTTTATCGCTTTTGGTTGGTGGAACTATAAAATCCTAGACAATTTGGCATCCCTTATAGCAAGGTGTCGTTAACGTAATGCAATTAACGATAACTATAAAATCCTAGACTATTTGGCATCCCCTTATAGCTAGGTGTCGCTAACGTAATTCTATTAGCGATATCTATTTATCAAAGTTATTGCTTTTATTTATTGTTTCGTATACAAGTTTTGTGGCCTTTTATCACTATGTACTTATATGCTCAAACTTATGAATTGCTCACCAACCTTTGTGTTGACAAACTTTATTTTATGAAATGTTACATGTTTGACTTTTGTTGACTCAAGGACTTGACGAAAAACGTTACCAAGACTATTAGGATATTAATAAAACGAACAATATATTTGTTTACTTGTATTCAGTTTATTTGTATGAACGAGATGCGTTGTTTATTGATTTATGAAATAAAATGAGTTGGTTAAATATTGTCACTATTAAATAGTGTCTTGTGTATTTATCCAATCACGTTGCACCCTGGCATGTTCCGCCGCCTTTGGTCGGGGTGTGACAATAAATTTTCTTTTATATAAAACTTCCTCTAGAATAGTTTTAATGAAATATCATCGAGAGAAAATTTTTTACATTCATGATGTCATAAGATTTATTTGAATAATCTTTTACGTACCTACATATGAAAATAAATGTATATGTAGGTGAATTGTAATTAATTGATCACGTACACAAGTAACACAATAATCTACATATAACTCACAATTAATTATACAAATTGTTAGTTATTTTTATTTTTATAAAATGTAACTCGTATTTACAAACACAACTTATTTTCACCTACACTAATTTTGTTTCTTTTGTTTTCACCAACACATAACTAATATTCACCTACACATACCTCGTATTCACCTACACAGATTGCTAGTTCATTTTATTTTCACCTACATATAAATAATATTCACCTACACATAACTCGTATTGCCTACACATAAAAGATATATTATATAATAATTAAAATAAAAATAAAAATAAGAAACATGATGTATTCCTACATTGCAAATATTTTACAAGTTTAGGTTAATACTATTAATTGTACGTGATATCATGAACAAGTTTTGTTTGTTTAGGTTAATATTGTGATCTGCGTAGGTAAATACAAATGGGTAGGCTATAACATGAAGAAACTTTGTATATATAGGGTAACATTGTAATTTATGTAGGTTATCATGAATTGGTTATGTGCATGTATATTAATATGGTGATCTGTGTAAGTAATAATATGAACTAGTTTTTTTTTATGTGTAGGTTAATATTATGATTTGTGTAGGTATTTGTTTTTATGATAGTTAATGTATTTTTTTATAGTATGAGTATGGTGGTTTTGTTTTATGTTTTTTTAAGATTAAATCAAATTAAAAATTTAAATGTATAGTCATTTGTAAGTTAAAATATTATATATATATATTAAAAAATAAATTTTGTCAGTCACACAAAAGTAACTATTCATCAAATTAATATTATTTTCCTTTAGTTTTTTCAGTTTATTTTGCTCTGTTGTATTGTTCTTTAGTCTTTTCGGTTTATTTTCCTTTGTTTGCTGGCTACTTGCCTCTTGTAAGTGATTCTCTTTGGTTTTCTAATATATTTGGCTTTCAAAAAAAAAAAAACTATTCATCAAATTAATGAACCTCTTGATGACACCTGTTTTGACGAGTCATAGTTTTCCACCGACTCTCTCTCTCTCTCTCTCTAACAGTCCATCAAAAGTTAATAACTTTGTCATACACTCATACTCTGGCTTGCTCTCTTCGCCGAGGTTCCCGCCGTCTCTATAATCTTTAGTCACCGGTTACGAGTCACTCCAATTGTTACCGGGTTCCTTTTTGGAACCCTAGGTGGCGGTTTGTGGGCGTTCATTGCAACGATTAACCCCGATTGTTGCCGGGTTTACCCGAACCCTAGGTTGCGGTTGTCAGTTTCTCTATGTGGTGGTCGCCGTGTATGATTCATGGTGAAGATTGTGGGTGGCTGGATTTTTGTACAGTGAAACAAATGGCAGTGGGTTTTACCATTTGAGTTGTACCTACTATAAAAGTCACAAAGCATTTTACTCATATCAAACTTACACTTATATCTCACTGAATATTATTGATTCTGTTATCTTTGATATATGCAGTTCGTTTTGTAGCTCATGATTGTTGCCGGGTTTCTTTTTTGGAACCCTGGGTGATGATTCACCATGATTGTTGTCGTGTTCCTTTTCTAAACCTTAGCTGATATCCTTTTCTGAATCCTAGTTGGTGGTGTGGGTTGTATCGGTTGCCTGAAGGCGTCCGGTAACCCTATGCTGGTGCCACGTTACGTATAACGAAAAGGTAGCATTTCACATATTTTTTGTGTACATCTAAATGCAGTGACGATATGTCATTGATAGTTTTCACTTTAATTTGCAGGCTTAACACTAATGTAGTTGGTGATAACGTGGATGGAGCCCGAGAAGGGAAATGGGGGGGGGGGGGGGGTTATTCATATGTATATGCATTATCTTTCTTTTGCCTTTGTCTAGCCGAGAAAACATCCTGAACATCCATGACATGTAAATACACTAATGTACCCACGCGTCGCAGGGTGCGGGTAAAAAACCTTGTTAGTATTAATTACCAAAAGAAACTCAAAAACTTTTTACTAATATACATATACAATTAAATACTCCAAAATTAAAAAGAAAACTTTTGATTGGTTAGAGTCTCTTCTCGCACTTCTCACTATAAAAACACTTCTGAAATGAACTAAATCCTTCGATAATACGGTCATATTTAACCATTTCAGTTTAAGCTTACATCTTTTTAACATTTCAACCTCTAATGTTTGAATTATATGGATATTCATTTGTTTTTCATTTCACGATTATGTTTGTACTACTATTATTATGTTTTATAAATAGTGGTCTTTTGTATATAACATTAAACATGTCAACAAAATGAGTTCTTCCAATCTTCATTCTCTCTTTCTATCTATTAGATCATTGTATTACAACAAAGAATTCTTATTGTATTCATATACGTTAACGCTCACTTTTTAAAATTAATTAATACAACCTAAAAAATTTGTTGGAACCCGTAATCAATCAATCCTATAACTATAACAGATCTCGGATCTGTGTTAATACGATTAATACCTTAATAAAGATCTAGCTCATAATTACGTTTAATTAAGTGTTGTATGTGTATATGTATTATCAGTATATGTATTAGTAATTGTATAATATTAAGATGAATATCGAGAGAGGGTTTGGACAAAGTTTCGTTAAATATCTCCCAAACTTAAATTAAACGTGAACAGAGTTCACTATATATAGAAGATAGGTCTGATTGGATAACATTCCCTAGCGAACCAGACACTACTTCGTTACATACATAAATAACTTAGATAGCTTGACGAATCACCCCCTGATTCGTTAACATCCCCTAACGAATCAGGAGGGAATAAACTTAAGTCTTAGTTCGCTAAACAACTTTAGCGAACTAGAAATTACATATAACGAACTAGAGAATAACTTAATTGTTTATTACATTAAACATAAATCAAATACGTTAACGATAATTACAATGACTCAAGACGCAAAACCGCGCACTAACAGACACCCCCTCGTCTTGAGCTCTTTGTCTTTAAAGTTACTTGAAACGCTTGGACTGCCAGTCTCTGCAACTATGAATTCCATTTTCATAACAAACACGCACAACGCTTTGGAATTGCATAGCAGGTCGTAGTGTTCATTGCGCTCAATCAGAATCTGGCTCCTGTGTAGCACATCATTGTCTGTTTCAGATAAATTAACCAACCACATCGGGTTGATTATCTTGATAAGCTCAGTCTTCAATCCTTTACCAAGTACAATGACGGCCTCGCCAGTACGATTCTCATAATACCAGTGGTTGAACGAGAGATGCATGTGTTGAGGCATTGTCTTCACAGGTACCTGCTTCATCGTCTTTGGCGGCTTTACTTTAAGAACCAGTTTCCTCCAGCCAGTCCTTGGATCAATCTCGTCAATACGTTTACGTCTCGGGATCTGGGGCTTGAAAAACTTGAAGCCATGATTGACCTCGAACAGTAAGTGTTGATGAAACCACTCAGCTATCTGGTCGCCACCACGATTGATAAATGGACGCCTCGCGAGGGTACGAACATCCCAACGTGGCAATGTAAGAACACCCATTATCGTTTCATAGTACTGGATTCCCTTCTCCCATTTTACTATACATACCTTAAGCTCGGAATCATACATCCATGAGACGATATCACCATGAACCTTGGATACAGCTTTGAAGGATGTCACTTGGTTTTCTTTGACCCAAGTTGCAGCTATGTCTTTTCATTCTTGATCAACATATCGATATGCCTGGATAATCTTACCCGCCGCTTTGTAGTTGAACCATTTAGAAATATTAGCATCAGTTGGGTTTTCAATCGATCTGAACCGAGTGTCCACAACCTTCTTTCCCTTTGACAATCTTTCCAAGTCATCTTCAGCTGCTTTAACCGTCTGCTCATCAAAGCACCTTGATCAACGTTCGTGTGTTGAAACAAGTCAGGATACTCCTCAGCAGTGACGTCTTCCATCTCAACATCCTCTACTGCATAAATGAAATCCGTATTCATCTGAATGGACGGATCATCTTCTATACCTTCCTCATTCACCACTTCGACATCAGGCTTAGTCTCTAACACGGTCAACTGTTTCGTCATTCAACCCAAGCAGTATGGAAATCTGCTCCCGTGTCAGAGACCTATCATCAAACTCACCAACCTCGATCTCGTCCCTGTTCACCACACTTCTAACCACCCCCGATCCATCCATAAATATCACAGTGTTGGCTTCAATCATTTCAATTGGCTTAGCAGCAGTTGGATTCTGATACACAACAACCTGTTTACCCGAGCCCTCACCGCCACTTGTACCAGCACCCGAAGATGAGCCGTGCGCTTGTTTAGGCTCACCTCCTGCACCAGACTTGTCAGGATCTTGATCATCATCTGTGAGTTTCTTTAAGGCATCTTCTTTGCATGTCAGCTGCAAAATTAGATCCTCTTGTTCCTTCATTTTCGCCCCCTGAGACTCAACAATCGCACGCAGCGCTTTAGTCTCCTTTTGACAAAATGAGATATAACTCATCATCCGTCTTTGATTCTACATAAGTCGTTCTTGATTCTGACGGTCAGCAGACATTTGGTTTTCATAAAGATGGAGAAGATTCAACAGCATATCAGTTTGACGATTCGATGGCAAGTTGTAAAGGGATGGATGAACAGGTTGGATCGGTCCTTGAGGCCGAGTGATTATCATGAAAGAGACATCACTGGGAGAAGGAGAAGGAGGCCTCATGGATGGTGTTGGAGGGACAGTAGACAATGTAGCAGGAGGCCTTGGAATTTCAGATAAAGCCATCTGTGGAATCAAACCAAGCCTTTCATGAGACACCAACGTCGTCGTCAATGTGAGCATCGAGTGCTAGTAGTAGGCGGCAATACCGAGCGTTGAGGCGTTGATTGACGAGGTGGTGGTACACCAATAATTACCCCAGCCCCAGTTGATACACGTCGTTTCTTTGATGGTTCTCCAGTTGCCACTGCTTTCCCTTTTCGCTTTCTTTCTTGTTGAGCTGAAATGGTGGCAGCTAACGCAGCGTTTATCGCATCTTGTTGCTCTTGAAAAGCGGCATCACCAGCTCCACCATTCCCACCATCTCCATCATTATTATCATCATCATTGTTCCCACCTTCTCCCCCTTCCCGCTCGGAATCCGAGTCGTCATGGATCCAGCGTTCATTAGGAGGACATACATAATTCGGATTAATGATATGACCAATCATCCTTTTATCCTTTGGCTTCTCCTTTCTATAGACCAACATTCGATGCACGGTATCAGCCTTCATGTGTTACATAGGTAGCACATCATCCACCAGAGTTTGATCAATAACCAAATTGGGGATTAAATCTTGAATGATCAGTTGTAGGAATCGAGGATACATTAAAAATTTATTCTTTTGAAGTGTTTGCTAAACTCGTTCTTTCAGATGATCGAATACAAGCTCAGAGTAGTTGAATGGCTTGTTGAGGAAAAGTGCAACAAAAGCTGATTGCACACTGCTTCTACATTCGTCAAATCCACCACGACGACCACTCATACAATGAATTAAAACATGAAGAAGATACTTGTATGGTGGGCATAATCCATTCTTGTTCAACATAGATTTATCAATATCTCCACCATAACGTAAATGAGTAAACAAGCCCTTGATTAGCTGCTTGTCAAATTCACTTGGGTAATTATCGTTGTCACCAAAACGTAGTACACGACGAATCAATTCCACATCAATTGTAATCAAAGTCTGATTGATCGTGGCTCGATTGTGATTCTCCACCTGAACAACCTCAGCTGTATCCCAAAACTGCCTAATAATACTCAGATAAACTTTAGGTCGAGCAGTGATTTCATAATGTATCGCTGAGCGTCTTAAGAATGCTAACATATCACCGAACACAACAACATCAGCAACATCTTGATCAACATAAGCACATATGTTGTGTTTTATGTCATAAGGTAATAAAATAACTTCTTCCAGCTGTGCTTGAGGTGGTTGTTCTTGTGGTAGTTGTTCTTGATGCCCTTGATCAGCAATCGGTGGATCTTGATTCAATTGATCAGCCATTCTACTGAATAAATTAGAACGAGTGTAAGTAGTATTAAGATATAATACAACTAACATTTATATAAGTAATGTTAAGTAACGTTTATTTATCTATATAAGGTGTATTTAATTTTATACGTCGTGTGTAATTAATATATTTACGCGTTTAGACGGTTGGAATAATTTATTTAATTTAAAAGGTAAATAGATTTAATTAAATAAATAAAAGGAAATGTCATTCGTGTGATTATCACTTCTGATTCGTTACCAATCTGTAACGAATCAAGTGATTCGCTATCATGTAAATAGATTAACGAGGTAGACACAGCGAATTAACTATAAATGTTTAACGAACTAAAGTCTAGTTCGTTACAGATTTGGCGAATCCGTTTGTGATTCGTTGAGGAAGTGATTCGCTGAGCTAGTTCGTGTATTTCCTTAACGAATTGGACACGAGGCAGTTACAATTCGCTAAGGTTAACGAATGGTCAATAATTTAGACTTGATCTTTGACTCACACAGTCAATGTCAAAATTAATATGAACAACGAAAGTCAACAACACAAACCCAGCTTCAATTAATCCATAACCATCGTTGAATAACCAAAACATTATATGTAGTGATCTCGGAAACATATTACGAAACCCATGATGTTGAGATTGAGGCTTAACATCAGTAAATAAGTTAGGTTAACCGTAATGGTAACAGAGTATAAAACCCTGAAACAATAATCATTCAATCGACCCGGCAAACGATAATCAAACATCGATTAAAGTCTACCAATGGTCTCGGAATCATATGTCACAAAGAGCTATACATCAACTATATCAACACAATATATCATAAATAAATCATAGTTATGAAACTTGGAAAACCCTTAGTGCAAACAATACAAAATTAGTAAATCAAACCAACGTCATTTTTGACGAAAACCACATAGATATAATCGTCTATACCTGAGCAACACAATGATATACTTAAAGATCAAAATTCGAAGATCAAAAATCAGAGAAAAAATTTGAAAATGGTGACTTTTGGTGTAAGGAAGATGGTGAATGGTGAAAGGACGGTTCGTGTTTCTGTCTTATATAGCCTTACACGCTACCCAATGTACCCTATGTACGAACAAGAGATTTGCTTAAATTCTTAAATAACGAATCAGACAATTCGTTATCTCAATTAGCTATATCAGAATAGCGAACAAGACATGTATTGTGTCTTGATTCGTTAAATATGTACAACGAAGTAAAAATGCTTCGTTACAGAGTGTAGAAGCGAATTAGGTGAGCGAACTAGAAAGTAGTTCGCTAGAAAACCATCTAGTTCATTATCCATACTTAACGAATTACATTTTATTTAATTTTAACTAAAACAAATAAATGAAATAAATAAAAATTAATTAAATATTATCTAATAAATAAAAACTTTAACTTAAACGAATTACTGAGGACCTTTTATCCCGATAATTGAATACGTTAAAAACGTTTCACATTCTCGAAACATAACTTATTAACAAAATTAAATAATAAATAAAGTAAAAAGATAAAATATTTTTGGTATTTTGTGAAAAATTAAAGAATGTATTTACAAAGAAATATCCGAACATTAAAAATATACAATCTTTTTGTGTTTTTCTATGATTTATAAAAATCAGTATATATTTTTATGTTTTTATTGAGTTTCAGCAGAGAATCATATTGACTAAAATGCCCTTCCATCACAGTTTTATATTTCAGTGATATTATGACTGGCGTTAAGTCGGTCAATGATATTGTTGTTCACTTAAATCTTATAACAAACCTTCGAGCATTTATGTGATATGATTTATGGTTCAATTAGAGCACAGAATATCAGAAACTATCAGCCCCTAATCTCGGTTCAAACTTAATTTGATTTTTGCCAAATCACCCCAACTTGACTTAAACCATTATAGTGTTGATAAAATTTTTTTGATACCAACTGAGGAATTTTGAGCAATGCATCAAGTTTCTTTTACCGTGAGTGAGTATGCACGAGTCCATCTGTCGGCTTACATACATTGTATCCCCTGGGGTCCATTTCTTATTGGTATTGAGACGCACGCAAGGGAGGAAAAATTGTATGACTAACAGCGGATTTTGGTCAAGTTAGTAATTTGGATTATACGAAGTACAGCAGTGATCAAGTTTAATGACTTTGGGTTTGCTCTAAAAGGGAGTGAAATATTCATGCATATGAATACCAAGATGATTAAGCCGCATAAAGACTCACAGTGTCCAGAATCCTAACGCTTGTTATTTGTTTTATTATATTTTTGGGTGATCAATAACTATAAGGCTTGAGTATGACCGGTTATTACATTTCTGCCATCCTCACCGAGACTTTTGCTAGAGACTAACACCTCTTTCAATTTGGCTGTTCTTTAGGTTTATATCACTTACTTTACTCTAACAGCTTGTTTAAGACCTATCTATGCACCAATGATTAAACACACAGTCTTTTAAGCTTATTTCTTTTTGGATTTGGGGTCAAATAATCAAAGTACTATCATTTTCTCTTTTTGCTTCAAAAAAACTCAAAATTTGAGGAGCATAAAATAAAAAGAATTTAATCGCCCCAGTTACTTTAAGTTCATAAATTAATGGCTATCCTGTCCATCTACAAGTAGATAACAGGACCAATACATGCAAGCATGCTTCACAAACTTAAATAACTGACATAATTCTCAGCTAAAAGGATAAAGTAGAATACTTGACGAACGTCCCAAGTACTTTCCATTTGTCAGATGAATGGCTAACCCGAATATTTACAAGAAATTATCAGGACCAAACATATACAAGTATATGTCCTTTAAAATAGAAGCAAATGACATAATTTTTAGCGAACATAAGCAAAAATCTTTTTGGTTTTTCTCTTTACAAACTAAAAACACAATCTTTTTGTCTTTTCGGATTTTTCTTTACAAAACGAGAAAATTCACATTCTTTTTGACTTTTTCAGAATTTTCTGTACAAACAGAAATCACAATCTTTTTGGTATTTTCTGATTTTAAAATGTTTTTGTTTTTCACTTTAAAATAAAACAAGAAAGAACACAATATTTTGATTTTTCAAAGTTTTCTAATATTTTTGGGTTTTATCTATACAAACTAAAAGCACAATATTTTTGTATTTTCTAAAATTCACCCCCTAAAACCTAAAAAAAAATTAACCTAGAACAAACTAAAATAAAGATAATCATCCTAATTTTAGGATCTCAGCAAGGGTCTTCAATCCATTTAAACCAAGCAGAAAGTTAAAACGTGTTTTATCAAAGGCTTTGGTAAATAGATCGGCTTTTTGAACATCAGTATGTACTTTCTCAAGGTCAATTAATTTCTTTTCATAACAATCCCTTATAAAATGATATCGAATTTCGATATGTTTCGTTTTAGAATGTTGTACGGGATTCTTGGTGATACTAATAGCACCAGAATTATCAATCAAGATGGGAGTAGTAAGAAACTTCAAACCGTAGTCGCGAAGATGTTGTATCCACAAAACCTGGGAACAGCAACTCGAGGCTGCAACATACTCAGCTTCGGAGGTTGAAGTGGAGACCGTTGTCTGTTTCTTACACTGCCAGGAAACAAGCCGGCTTCCTAAGAATTGACATCCCGCTGTAGTAGATTTGAAATTTATCTTGCATCCTCCATAGTCTGAGTCTGAGTAAGCGGTAAGATCGAAAGTATCATCTTTGGGATACCATAACCCGATGTCAGGATTTCCCCTTAGATATTGCAGAATACGCTTGACCGCTGCCAGGTGAGTCACTCGGGGACTAGCTTGGTACCTAGCACATAAACAAACAACAAACATTATGTCGGGTCGAGAAGCAGTTAAATACATTAAAGAACCAATCATGGCACGATAGAGGGTAGGATCAACGGTATCATCCAATTCATCCGGTGATAAATTGTGACCCCCGGGAAGAGGTGTAGAAGGGATTTTTTCGGCAGTAATCTTGAATCGGCTTAAGACGTCATTCACATATTTTGTCTGATGAATGAAGATTCCTTTCGCAGACTGATGAACCTGCAACCCTAAAAAGAAATTCATCTCTCCCATCGAACTCATCTCGAACTTCGTTTACATAGACTTCTCAAACTCCTTACATAACGTGTTGTTTGTAGACCCAAATATTATGTCATCAACATAAATCTGAACGAGAAGAAGATCATCACCAATATTTTTATAAAATAAAGTGCAGTCGACAGTTCCACATTTGAAACCATTATCCGTCAGATGGTCGGCGAGCGTGCCATACCAAGCTCTCGGGGCTTGATGTAGACCATATAATGCCTTGTTTAATCGGTAAACACGGTCAGGATAATCAGGATCTTCAAAACCTGGAGGCTGTAAAACGAACACTTCTTCATGAAGTTCACCATTGAGAAAAAAACTTTTAACATCCATTTGATACACCTTAATATTCTTGTAAGCAGCACATGCCAAGAATATTCGAATCAACTCTAATCTTGCAACTGGAGCATAAATCTCAGTGTAATCAATACCCTCTTGCTGATGAAAGCCTTGTAGCACTAAACATGCCTTGTTTCTCACAATTACCCCACGATCATCTTTCTTACATTTAAATACCCACTTCGTCGGAATTGCTTTCTTGACTCTTGCAGGTTTGTCAATAAGATCCCAAACACCTAAACGTGCAAATTGCTGTAATTCTTCTTACATGGCTTCTACCCAAGATGGATCTTGAAGAGCCATACGAGGAGTTGTAGGCTCAACTTGGGATAGAAAACAAGTGAATTTAGCAGTATTTACAATACCAGTGGAATGTAAATCAGCATAAGCACATAAGACATTATTTTCACCCGAGGAGGCAACTTGACGACGAGTTTGAACACCCACATCTAGTTCTCCAATAATGTTTTCTTGTGGATGGTAATTATGAATCCTGAGAGTAGGATTTTCAGAAACAGTAACGTTTTCAAATAAATTAGTGTAATGTTCACCCAATTCAGGAGATGAAACATCACTATCAAGTTCAATAACTTGATCTACAACTGCATTATCATCAGATGAAGTAGAAGTATTATCATAATGAACAAGAGACTCATTGTCAGGTTCTTCAGTTGGAGCAACAATTGGTACTTCAACATCATTTGAACTTGCAAACCTTGGAATTTCCGAATGTTCTTCAAAATAAGCACGAAATAAATCTTCATCTGGATGATCAGTTGTTGGAGTAAACGAATTAAATAGACCATCGTAGTCAAACATCCAGTCGGGACCTTTTCCTTGAGAAGGAGTAGTGTACTTTTGACAGTCCACATGGTACCATTCTTCAACACAACCGGACGTAAAGTTAAACACTCTTTTCTTAGGTGACGTATACCCCAAGAAATAACCCTCAATGGCTTTTTCATCAAACTTTCCCACATCCTTTTTCAACACAGTACAAGGACATCCAAATGGTTCCAAGTACTTTAAGTTAGGTTTAAGATTATTCCATAATTCATAACCGGTCTTCTTGAGTCGTTTAACTGTTAGAACTCGATTGAGTGTATAACAAGCAGTATTCACCGCCTCATTCCAAAACTGGACATGAAGCTTTGAATCAGCAAGCATCGTTCTAGCAGCTTCAATCAACGTTCTATTCTTTCTTTCAGTGACACCGTTCTGTTGTGGTACATATGGGGCACTATATTCTCGATGAATTCCTTTTTGGATACAAACGAAATCCAATACAGTATTTTTAAATTCAGTACCATTATCATTTCGAATTCTCCTCACTTTCAGTTTGTAAAGTGATTCGATTTTAGTGATTAAATTTTGAACAAGACCCGGTGTTTGATCTTTTGAACTCATAAACAAGACCCATGAGTATCGTGAATAATCATCTGTAACTACAAGACAGTTCCAGTCTCCAGAAATACTCGCACGGTTCACTGGACCAAATAAATCCATATGAAGTCTTTCAAGCGGAGTATCAATGGAATTTAATAACTTAGACGGGTGCGATTTCTTCTTCTGTTTACCCTTCTTGCAAGCAACACAGTGATCTGATAACTTAAAATTCTTTAACGACCCACCCTCTACCAGATCATTTCCATCAGGTAGTTCATCTTTCGAACATGTATGTGACCCATTCTTCGATGCCAAAGAACTGAGTCTTTCTCGGTCTCTTTCGAGACAAAACACGTTTCGATCGATGTAGATACTTTAGAAATTCATATTCAAGACATAAATATCATTTGATCGCGGTGATCGCATGACAACCATGTCCTCGGGAATCACGTAACCCGGTTTCAAAATCAGACACTCTTTATCTGTAAATACAGTAGTGTATTGCTTATCACATATTTGCGATACACTCAATAAATTATGATCCACTTGATCACAATAGTTAGCCTTCTCAAAAGTAATCTTCCCATTTGAAACATCACCTTCTTGTGTAATCATACCCCCAGAATTCCCAGCAAACGCCACATAACCCCCTTGAATATTTCTCACATTTGTTAAGAGGTTGAGATTCCCAGTAATATGACGAGAACATCCACTATCCATGATCCAGTTTTCACCAGAAATGGTCTTGGATGTACCCTACACACAAAAGAAAATGATTAGTTCAAAAAGGCAGACCAGGCCTCGGTCTTGGGCACCTTTTGGTTTTCTTGAGAAAAATTAACTTTAGTTGCATTCAATTGTTGTTCAGCAACTTAAGAATAAGTTACAGGTTTCTTAGACTTTCGTCATAGATACGCAGCTTGAACCACATTTGAATTAACATTTTTGCATAATGGTTCAGTATGAATAAACTTAGGTTTAACGAAACCATGAGTTTCATTCACATGAACAACTTTTCGAGGATGTACATTCAAAAACATAATATGAGTATCATCAGCATATGACACAGGTCGTTTCAGAATCTCCTTTACCAAAGGAACCGGCTTAGTATGGTCCTTGATAAAATGATGAAGATTCTGATAGCTCTTCTGACTACAATTCCTCACTACATGACCATGTTGACCGCAAAGAAAGCAACTTCGCATGTCTATACGATGATGTTGAGAATTATTTGGAACAAAAGACGCAGAAGTTTGATGATGACCCACATTTTTGGTCATGCTCTTAGCAAAATCATCAGATAATTCAGATTTCTTTTTCAAGTAAAAATCTAAATTAGAACAGTTCGAAAAACTTTTCAACGTATCTGTCCCAGTTGACTTCACAAAGTTAATTTTCTTAGCTTGTTTTAAAACTTGTTTTGCATTAGTCAATGGGTCAGATGGAGCTGATGTTTTCGCTTGAGCATACAAACGTTCAAGTTCATGAATCTTGGAAGTTTGATTGTGAAACACACTCTCAATTAGTTCAGGTTTAATGATACTTATTGGAATGTATTTCTCAGTGAACATCGTATCCATCCCCTTTAACTTAAAAACACGAGCAAATGACGGCTTAGATGCATTAGGGTTTATGAAACGTAACAAATCCTCATCAGAAATTTTGGGTTTTTTCTGGTTTCTTAGCCTTCACTGGTTTAACTTGAACATCTTGTTTCATCTTAGTTATGTGCGAACCATACACAGCCTCCTCAAATTCATGAGGTTCACAAAGTATGTGATTAGAACTTGGAATGTTCTTGTTCTTGTGTATAATTTCATATTCAAACACATCCTCAATGATAACTTTGTCAACATTTTCAATAAAAACTTTGTTGCTTTGAACATGAGGTTTCTTAGTTGAAGATTGGGGTTTAAGACCTTTAGTAGAAACATATTTTGATTTTTCTGAAATCACAGGTTCTTTAAGAATAATATCTTCCTCAGTGGAGCAAAAGGATTAATTTTATAATCATTGTGAAATGGTGGTGGAATTTCAACAAAACCTATACCTTTCTTTCAATCCTTTTGTTTTCCAGAAACTTCGATAATTTCATTCAACAGAAAAGAGGAATTTCGAAATTTACCCAATTTGTTCTTTAATTCAAGAACCTCATTCTCAAGCTCGGTTATCTTCGAAAACGATGTTTCAAAATTTCTTGACACTTTTGATCATTAATTGTCATTTTTACAGATAACTCAGCTTTGAGATCATGGTTATTTGTCGACAATGCTTCAATCTTTTCACGAGATCTCATTTGAGATTCGAGAGATTGTCGATAAGTATCATTTAGAGAAGCAATTTCTCTCACTAAATTGTCATTGTGATTCTTTAAAGATTCTAACTTAGGTTTGTTAGATTCACAATCAGCACAATTTACTTTAACAGATGATGTAGCAGAAATAGATTGACTAACCTCATTTATCTTAGCCATGCCAGCAAAAACAGTGTTAGGCTTGTCATAAGAATCATCAGACTCCGATCCAGAATCATTGTCAGAAGATACCTCACTTCCACTAGCATCATGAAAATCTTGAGTCAACCCGAACAAAGCCAAATTAGCTTGATTATCGTTGCACGGTAGTCATTGTGACCAATCATTTCCATCAGCTAAAATTGCTTGTGACCTAGAACTTGATGGTTTCTTCTCAGCATCATTACTTTGTGGTGTTGAAGAGTTTGAATTTTGACCATGAGGACCAGTATACTCCTTTTTCGGTTTGTCACATTCTTTTGCAAAATGACCGAATTCTTGACAGTTATAACATTTCACCTTCAACTTGTCAAATCCCAACTTCTTATTCAGGACAGGAAGATCTTTTCTAGTTCTTTGCATGAATCTTTTCACCTTACGAACAATCATTGCCATGTTCCATTTTAAATCCATGATTTCTAAATCATCTGGATCAATCTGATCATAGTCTTCATCAGTCAAATCACTAGTGAAAATTTTACTACTAACCAGATTTTCATAAGACGTCATGAAAGCTGATAGAAAGGCAAATTTTGTTCAGCTTCTTTCATGTTGACGTTTGGAGGTGATGAGTATTGATTTGTTGAAGACGAACTTCCTGAACCAGCAGAAACATTTGGTGATCCAGAGTTACCAGCAGTATAAAAACATGCTCTCAGATCACTGTAAATTGTTGTTTCATTTTCTCTTGCGTTCTGTGTTAGAAAAGCAGTGATCGGTGAAATTGTGGAACTTAGAGGCATACTACCACCATAGAAAGCAGGATCTTGACTTTCCTTGGATGACTTTTGACACTTGAGATCATACTCACAAGCTTCAATCTTTTGTAAAAACTCACTTGCAGTCAAGTCTTCATTGAAATAACTGTTTTCTTTAAATACCATTAGAAAGGTAGAGTACGAACTTGGTAGGGCACTCTTAATAGTATCAATCTTGTCAATCTCATAAATTTCTAACTTCATTTTATCCATTTCTGCAATCAAGTGATTGAATCTCGTTGTCATCTCTTCAACCGTTTCACCTTTGAGTAAATTAAAGTTTCTGAATTGAAACTTAAGCATCACCTTTTTGTTTCCCATACTTCTCATTCGGATATGTTGAAACAAAGAAGCACAAATTTTAATACTACCCACTTGGTGAAATATATTTTCAGGTAAAGCCACGGTTAGAGTAGAATATGCTTTTGTCTCTATCTCTAGTGCCTTCTTCTCTTCTTGTGAGTATTGAGATATAGCTTTAGGTCTGAATCCGATAGTCTCATCTCCAATCATAGGAACAATATAAACTTCATCTAAACAATATGAACAGTCAGGATGAACTGATCCTAGATGAGCACGAAACCGAGGTTCCCATTTTGCAAAGTCACTGAATTTCATCAATCTTGGACATTTCGAATGTGAACCGATCTTGGTATCAAGTTGCAACATTTGTTGCATTAACATGTTTTGAGAAGCTAATGCATACATACCGGCCATTTTTGACAAGTTTCAAAAATTTCAAGGGTGTAATGAATCAAACAACGAATAAGATTAACGAATGGTTAATGTAACGAGCTGTAAACAGTTGTAGCGAACTGTGAACAGTGAATTAACGAATCAAATCTTAACGAAGCTAAGATTGATCAGATAGCGAACTAAGATTGATTTTAATGAATCAATCCAACAAATCAGAAAGTCAACGAATCAGTTTTAACAATAAGTCAAACTAACGAATTGACTAACGAATTAGCTAGCGAATTGATAAGAAGATTCTTGACGAATTAGAAAGTATTCAGTAACGAATCACTAAGAAAAACTTAGCGAAATAGATAACGAACCAGCTACAGTTGATAGCGAATCAAACTATAGCGAATCAGGTTGTTACAACGGTTTATAACAAACTCTGACACCTAATGCCACGTGACAAAGGTTGTTATGACACAAATCCCAAGGTAGACGCGTGTCACACGAATCTGTTAACCCAAATAATGAATTAGATAACACGAATCAACTATTGATGCGAACTGGTTAGCGAATTACTTGGAATTTATAATGAATCGACTAACTGAGATGACAAATCAAAGTGAATAAGATAACGAATCATCATAAAGATGATAACGAATCATGTTCATCTTCATATCTTCAAATCTTCAAAGAAAATTTCCAGATTTTCTGGAAATGAAGAACACAAAACCCAGAAACCCAGAAACTTAAAATCTGCAATACACTCTCAATTCTTAACCAAAACACACAAATAACCTACCAAAAGAATCGTAACTCAATCGTGAATCCAATACACCTAAACTCGTAACCAATTATCTCCGATTACCAGTCCAATTATACCAAAACACACACCCTGTTTCGGTTAACACCGAAATCAATACCAAATCCATCCAAAACCAACCCAAACATCAAATCCGATTCACAATACGTTTCCAATACTTTAACCAACTCAAATTCAGTCCAAATCCATCATAATTCAATCAATTCGCCCAAACAAAACACAATCAATATCTAAAAACTAGTTAAATGTCCAATACTCTAAATAACCACCAAATCAAGTGTAATTAAACTAATTGATACCACTTGTTGGAACCCGTAATCAATCAATCCTATAACTATAACAGATCTCGGATCTGTGTTAATACGATTAATACCTTAATAAAGATCTAGCTCATAATTACGTTTGATTCAGTGTTGTATGTGTATATGTATTATCAGTATATGTATTAGTAATTGTATAATATTAAGATGAATATCGAGAGAGGGTTTGGACAGAGTTTCGTTAAATATCTCCCAAAACATAAAGTAAACGTGAACAGAGTTCACTATATATATAAGATAGGTCTGATTCGCTAACATTCCCTAGCGAACCAGACACTACTTAGTTACATACATAAATAACTTAGATATCTTGACGAATCACCCCTGATTCGTTAACATCCCCTAACGAATCAGGAGGGAATAAACTTAAGTCTTAGTTCGCTAAACAACCTTAGCGAACTAGACATTACATATAACGAACTAGAGAATAACTTAATTGTTTATTACATTAAACATAAAACAAATACGTTAACGATAATTACAAAGACTCAAGACGCAAAACCGTGCACTAACAAAATTAAATTAATACAACCTAGGTTTTTAGAAAAGAAAATTTTAATTTGCTAATGCTCAAGATTTGCAATAACATGAAAATTTACAATACGTGACACCCGTATTCGTAAAAGTAATTGTTATTCAATTGATATTGATCTTACTATAAAAAAATAATTAGTGCTAGATTTTTTTTTGTGTGTTTATTATGGGTAAAGTTAAAATACAAATGACAACAAAAATGAGAAGGGTGAGAAGAAATCTAATCCATTGATCTTAGATTTGGATGGTGGAGATTAATTTGAACATAAAAAATGATGAAAAGGGCATGAATGTAATAACCCACTTATGATGACTCTCTCTATATATATATATATATATATATATATATATATATATATATGCAAGACACATGTCAATTCCTCCATCATTTTAAAACGTTTATAACTTTTTCATACGACGTTTTTCTAAGAATTTTTTTACCATAATAACGAGCGTTTTTTTTTTTAATATGAATATCATATTGTTATATAAAAATAAAAATAGAAAGTTGATTGGTTTTTTTGTATTGTGTTATTTGGTTGTTCATTGTTTTTTTAATTGAGTTTTTCTTTGCATTGTGTTATATATTTCGGTTATTGTGTTTTTCAATTGATACTCAAATTAAGGATAAAAATTAAAACAAAGATTACGTCATTGTGTCTTTCGTTTGTCACTGTGTCTTTGTGCTCAACATTTGATTTATGTTGATTGTTTATTACATTCAAGCCATTGTGTAATATGTAGATTCCATTTTGTTTTACGTTTAAGGTCATTGTGTTATATGTATTTACCATTGTGTTTTACGTTTAAGGTCATTGTGTTATATGTATTTACAATTGTGTTTTACGTTTAAGGTCATTGTGTTATATGCATTTACCACTGTGTCTTACGTTTAAGATCATTGTTGTTATATGTATTTACCATTGTGTCTTACGTTTAAGGTCATTGTGTTATATGTATTTACCATTGTGTCTTACGTTTCAGGCCATTGTGTTGTTATATTATATGTATTCATTATTGTGTTATACGTTTCATGTTATTATGGAATATGCATTCATCATTGTGTTTTATGTATTAGATTATTTGTTGGTATTTTTCATTATATATATATATATATATATATATATTATTACATAACGGTGTTATTAGTATTTAAAAAAAAACACACAATGATCAGTTGAAAGACACAATGGCGAAAAACACAATAATAAACAAAAAGACACAATGACGAAAAAAGACACAATGGTAAGCAAAAATACACAATGACGTAAATTATTTTTTATTCTTATATAACAAAATTATACTCATATTAAAGGTAAAAAACGCTTGTTATTATGGTGAATTTTATTTTTAAAAAAGATATCATACGAAAAAGTTATAGACGTTTAAAAATGATGGAGGAAATAACACGTGACTTGCATGTGGAGAGAGAAAATGTGTAATATTATTTTTATATCTTTTTTCCTTTAGTCCCTACTTGATACATATCAATTAATTATGGTTTCTCATCCTTCTCATTTTTATTCCCCTTTGTAGAATAACTTGACCCGTTTATTATATGTGACTGAAATCACCAATTTAAGCATATATTCGTAACAAAAGAAAACACATTCCTGATTCACAAGTAAGAACATACGTGCAGTAGTATTAACATTGTTATCGAAGAGTCTTGTGTTATGTAGTAAATTGTCAAATCTATTGAAATTAAATTGAACTTAGGGGTATAAGTGTCATTAGATTTAAATTTGTTTAGGGTTAAAGTACTATATTGTAATTAGAAAGGGTCTCTCTGTGAGTTGTTATAGGTCGATCGGTTTGTGTTGTTTGGTAAGACATTCGCTCACATAGCATAAATAGGGGAACAATGTCATCGACAATTTGTAATCACATATTGTTTTATCAAGTATTTCATGTTTGTGTATTCAGTCTTGTTCTTCAATTGAATTGCTATTTGTTCTCTGATTACCAACACAACCGAGTACGTATGACTGTATATATTTAATTGATTGTGTATTTAAGATTCATTTTATATGAAGCACATATTTTTCTCAAAAGTTGAGTTAAAAGGTATCATGATTAGTATTAAGATTGTAAACTGACCTGTAGATAAAGGGCATCATGACTAGTATAAGCTTAATTTGAACACTCTTCCGTACAATGACCTTTTGTCCCGTGGAAGTCACAGGATTTGCTCTGATCCGCATTAGGTCGCTGCCGGATCATTGGAGCTTTTGGCCATGGTAGCTTTTCAGTGGCAAATATCTCCGTGACGCTTTTGGTGAGTGGCGTCCACCGGTGCTTTTGGCTTAAAGGGTGTGTGTGATTTCTTCCGCCAACAAGAGGGTGAGAGCTGGATGAGGTGTCAAAGTTTACCCTTGACTGCCAGATACCTAGCTTCCTCTTTTTGTTCTGCCGGGCGATCCGAACATTGTTCTCTCTTGTCCTCTGCGTGTAGAGGTGTGTATTCTGGGGAAGATCCCTTCCCAGTTGCTTTTCCGTCTCGGCAAAGCGCTTTGCCGCCGTCATGATGGCATCCCATGTTGATGGCATGCCATCCTTACCCGTCAATGTGCGGATAAGCTCTGGGTATTCGGCGCCTTGGATGAAAGCGGCGCGAACCAGATCTTCACTTATGTTGCCGAGACTTAGCTTTTTGGAGTTGAAGCGGGTGATGAAGTCTAGTAAAGATTCATCCTCCTCTCTAACGCAGTTGAGGATCGTCCACTGTTCTTCAGTGTATTTCCTCTGTTGGCTGAAGTGCTGGCTGAACTTGTTCTGAAAGTCCGCCCAGTCATATATGTGGTGGACCGGTAAACGATCGAACCATGCCCTGGCCGCTCCGACCAGAGTCATCTGGAACATGTAACACCACGTGGGTTCCGTCCAGTTGCTGACGGTAGCCCCCGCAATGAACCTGTTCAAATGGTCGTCTGGGTCGGATAGACCATCATAAGTGCCAATGTTGGACATTTGTTTGGCACTTCTCGGGGCGATTGCTTCCGCAATGTCCCTTGCGAATTTTGACTTTCCTGCATTTGTAGCAGTTGGTCTAAAGGTTTTGGAGAAGTCACGCGGGTTTCTCTCCGCATTTGTTAGTTTAAAAGCTTCCCCAAAATTCCTTTTTGGTTGGAAGTCCGTTTCCTTACGCTTCCCTTTCGCCTTATGGCGAGGGTTTGCGTCGGTATCGGATTCTTCCCTCTCGTCGTCTGAGTACTCGCACTCACTGTTCATATTGAGGTGTTGGCGAGTACTGCCGAATTCGTCAGCCTGTTGAACTGAACGCAAGCGTTCATCCAATTCAGCTTGGAACTCTCTTTGACGTGCTTCGGCCCACGCCTTCACTTGATCTAGTGTTTGGCGAGGGACCCTCGTTCGTTTTTCCAACTGGGCATCAGTGAACCCCAGTGGAATATTTACTGCACTTGCCCCGGCTTGGGTAGTCGGGGTAGTGTTCGTAAGATTTGTATAATCGCCGGTGTTCCCCCCAGTTGCTGGGGTTGTGGTTACCGGGGTTTCTTGGTCGGTTACTGGCCTTGGGACCGGAGTAACGTTAACCATTTCTTCAGAAATTTTGAAAAAACTAAATTAGTTCTAGCTTTTATGCACGGATGGCGCCAATGAAGAAACACTAAGCGAACCCTGGACAGATTATAGATAATCTGGGGGTTAAGTAATGTTTCCCACGGGGATGAGGTCCAGCAGAGAAGGTTGTTCTTCTGAAGACCTGCAAAACAGACACCGTAAGCTCGTCACTGAGAAGGGGGGGTTCCTCCTTGTGACCACCCTCCGGCGTGAGAATCAGACTAGATTGCTCTGAATATAAGTGTATATTAAGAGATTGCTAGATAAGATTGAGATATCAGATGATGTCCTTACCATTCCAAGGTGTTGGAGTATTTATAGCCGAAGGTAGGTTTCCAAGTAGGTACAGCCGGCTGAATAGTATTCCTGTTCTACCAACAGTGGACTACGCACAGGCCATGCTGGTTGGTGGGTAGGTTACGGCCAACAGTAATAAGGTCGGCTGTATACTGTTCCTTTACTGCCGGCTACGCACTGTTCCACCAACTGTAGGCTGCGCACGTCCCATCGTAAGGGTTGGTGAGTAGGCAGCGGCTAATAGTGACAAACAGTACTAGAGGGTGCTCCTCCTCGTATTGTTGTCGGTGAGCTGTCACCCTGTGATTAGTTCATGGGCTGTTATGGTCAAGCTGTCTGTTCCGCCCATACCTTAGTAGGTATAGTACGAAAGACCTTCCAGAAGCATACGGACTGGCTCATTTAGGCGGGAGTGTTCCCGCCTTGCTCATTCCTTCATGTGACTACTGAACGAATGCCTTGTGCGTGTAGCCTTGCTGTTAGTGCGGGTAGCCTTCCCTGATGGTTTGTATCCGCAGCTGCGGGAACAGGCGGGGTACTTCACCATTGGGAGGCTTTCCCTGCGGGTACAGCTGGCGTACTGCGCGTAAGGTTCTTTTGAGCATGGTGGGTCCTGCTGAAGCAGTTGGTCAGTGCGCAGACGTCCCTGTTCAAGGTGAGTCTTGCGGGTCCAACTGGACTCTGCTGGGACCTACCTCTTCAATTTACTACCACAAATAACAATAATCTTACACATTATTACTAAAAATTGTTGCTAATGTACACGAAACTTGAAAGAAAACAACCCATACAATGTTTTTAATAGTAAAGATTTACGTTTCTTGGGCTTAAAGTGATATCTTGACCGATACGTGAAGTTAAAAACATCCACCAGAAGATGAAATTGCATTTTGGCAAATAGAATAACCAGCAAGCCCGCTAAACATGTGATAGTGATGGGCACCCATTTCAGCTTTTCTTTGTAAAGTAAAAAGAAACTCGCACTAAATGCAATCATCATAGTTACAATAGAGAGGAAGAGTGTGGCAATGCCGAACATCAGTCGGCTAGGTAACAATTGCATGAAGTCACACTCCGCATAACGAGATGTAAGTATAGATAAGAAAATGAGGACTGAGGCTAATGAGGATATTAAAGAAACCGCATCTAAAATCACAAAAATAATTTGAGATGGTTGTTTTGCTAAAAAAAAAGGAATTTCATGTGTTCTGGTCGTATCCACCTGGAAGTGTAAATGCTGCTGCAAATACAATAGTGGTTATGAGGGTTGCAACCAACATATAATTATTCATCTAGTCTTCACCTTTGGATACTAAGTATGCATGTTCCTTGGCGAACAACTCTCGTGGTGTTTCACCAGCATTATTCTTCCTCTGTCTATAACTAGGTGGGATCATTTTCTCCACCTCTTGCAACATATATTTAGTCAGGACTAATTATAAACCATTTTCTCTATTTTTTATGTATTTATAAAATATCATATATTATGAACTAATACATTAAATATTATTACCTTTACAATATTAACCTAATCTTTTACATAAATGATTTAGAAATTTGCATGCATTTCACACACTCTACCGACTTTAGACCCGATATATTCAACTTGATTGTTCGTGTTCGTTTTGCTGGCTTCCAACTTTATCTATGAACATATAAAGAAAGAAAGATGATGCATAAGCTTGAAAAGAAAGATGTACCTTAAACCATGCTAATTCCCGTTGCATTTCTAAAGCAGCCCCGGACACGTTTTGAATTTTTTTTTTGATTAGGTTTCTCTCCAACCATATGCTACATGTTGTTTCCATATTTGTCCTTAATAGTAATATTAAGTCTTTCATTTCACCGATCTCATATATCAACTTATATTTGACTATGTCTTATTGCTAAGTGAAATATAGTTTTTCCTTTGTCATCGTGTTTCCATATTAGATCAGGATTTGACCGAACGAGCTCAATTATAAAATGTGTGTTGCCCATTTTAGTAGCGACAAAAAGTACTCGGAGATGGTACCTCTCGATTTTCATTCTATTTTCCATTCCAATTTCACTTGTAGGAATAATTTTTACTTTATCTATTTTTTCAAAATTGTTCTTAACAATGGCATGACTTCACTTTCTTTTGCTTTATTCTTGTTTTCAACTATTACAGTCGGATTATGTCATCAATGTCCCACCTAGTCATTATAGCAATTTTTTTCCAAATTATTCTTAATTACTACATGGCCTCACTTTCATTTTCCTAGGGCCTACCTTCACATGAAAAGCTGAAAAAAAAAAACTCAACAGAGAAACAACCAAAAAGACTATTATAGCATGCCCTCTGAGTAAAATTGACATATAAAACTGGTTATTAGTTGTTGATAACTAGAACATAATATTATGTATTATGTTTTAAAATTTGTGTACTCGAAAATGATAGGATCATACAACTTGGAGCGGATTAAAGATTAATAAAGGTTCAAGAATTCATATGAAAATTAATCAATAGAGAAACACACATCACACCAATTCAATAATATTTACAATTTAATCCTATATAATTATCATTGTGATCAAATATAGTTTTAGTAATCTACTGAATATGTCAATCATTTATAAAGTTTAATAGAATGAAAAAAAAAAGTGTTCATCAAAGCTAATAGATGTAGGTAGAAAAGACTTTAAACTACACCCACACATAGCACCATAATTAGTGAATATGTGTAGAAAGCACAATGAAGCAAAGAAGATATAGTACAAGAGCACCAACATACTTGACTTGATGATTCTGAAGACAACATTTGGTTTTGTTCCTTCAAAAGCCTCAGTCTGTTGAGCCAAAGCTAAGATAACTTCATTAAGTAGCCTTGTCTTGGCAGTTAGTTCCGGGCGATCATCAACTATCTTTAGAGCAACATCTATAAAGGAATTTAGGGGAGAAATTACATAGGTTGGTGCATGTTACACATAAATGTTTACAAGGTCCAATTCTGACAAGTTTTAATAGTTTGTAGTTGAAGGGTAATTCTGTAATCGTGATAATATAAGGATTTCTTGTGATATTTTAATAGTTAGTGTCGGTCCCGTATATTGATCGCTCAAACTCATAGTAAATGTCACAACCCACACAATAAATGTGTCGACAAGAAGGTTGATGACTATTGCTATTTGGGGTAAGAACAAATGTTTGTTAACGGCGGAATTACTAACAAACAAGATTGTTGCTTAAAGATCATTAAATGTAAACAATAACTCAAAAGATTTCCATTTATAGAAAGGTTTCATACAAATGTAAATTGATTAGGGTTTCTTGTAAGGAATGTTTTATCCGTACTAATCTTAGGACAGCTGTCACACTCAGGAATATTCGATTGGGTCCAAAATGTGTAAAGTGGCAAATCCGTGGTAGGTGTGCCCTAAATTATTCTATTTATAGGCCTGCCACCACCTGACAGCTGTCCGTTCTTCTAGAAACTCTAATGATTGGTACATAATCATGAATCGTATTAGAAAAGGTTCTAAGTGTAAAACAGGTCTTCGGGCACACTTTGTGCCATTTGTTTTCTTCGAGCAGACCTGGTAACATTGAAGTGTGCTGGTGAACAGTTCTCTGGGTAGACTTTACTTAGAGTATTTTCCTTAGAAAATACTCACCTAGCAGACTTCAATCTTCTTGACCATAGCAAACTTTGTATGATCCTATGAGCAAACTGTTCTTCATGAGTCCACTCAACTCTTTGTTAGAAACAAACTTATTAAGCAAACCAAAGTGTGTTATGAACACTGTTTGACTTGTGCTATGAGCACTATAGCTTGCTCGGAGTTGAACTTTACTAGAGAAGTACTTAGAATATTTCTTGAATAACTTTCAACAAGCATGCTCGGACTACTTTTTATTAATCAAACCTTGCCAGATTTTCCAAAGACTTGGCTTCATAAGCTTGGTTTTAGTCAAGGGTTTGCTAGTAAGCAAACCGTGCTTGACTTGAAGAACACCTTTGCTAGACAAAGTGAACCCTGATCGGATTAACACTTAAGAAGACTTCAAGAAGATAACTTTTCCCAAAAGACAAAATACCATGCTCGGTCAAGTAAAACCCTGCTCGGATGTCCAAGTGTGCTCGGTATCCATACTTAGCCATTTCAGAGAAGTGTTGAGAAGATCCAATCTCCCTTAATCTCCTTTAAGTCATTCCATGTAAAATCTTTGACTTAACAATCTCCCCCTAGATTAGAAGACCTCATCTATCCCAAAACACCTCTAAGGTTACATACACTTAGTTAAAAATACACATCAAATCAAAGTCAAATTACATATCAAAATTAAATGATTACACAGTTGAAAATTCTGTCCGTAGACATTACAAAGCAAACCCTAAACTAGAAATCTTCATCTTCTTTCATTGTGGGCTGCTTGTCTTCGTTCAACTATCACTGATCCTGCCCTTTGCTTGAAAATAGACAATATTTGATAATGAGGGTGATTCTCAGGAATTTTCATGTCCATTATGTCCCTCAAATCTTCATTATGCAAAAAGGTCAGATCTCCATCATTTCTGATAATGCCCAAAATCAGTCCATCGGAGTTTTAAAGAATGTAGTGATCTTCATTACTGTTGTAGTCAACTTGAGTAATCCTTCCATTCTTCTGAACTTCGTGGTTGGGCCTCTTCATTCGTCTTCTCATACTGATGCATGTTTCAAGTTGGACAGTGGATTCTTGTCTCTGACTTTAGAAAGGTAGCCAAATTCTGCATTTCTTATATCACTTATACGCTTGGCTCTTCTGTTTTGTTCTTGCTTAGTCATCTTCCACTTCTTTCCTTGCTTCAACCGTGGGAATCCCTTTTCAGCTTCGCTCTTCAAATATTTTTACAACTCATTTTGTTGTGGACCTGCCATCTTGTTTCTATCATGATAGTCATACAAGTCAAGATTGGCCATTTTCTCAAGCTGCTCTCTTATGTAATCAACAAAGCCATCTTTGAAGATAATCTCCATAAGTTCTCTGCTTTGCATTATCACTTTCAAAGTATTAGAGACAGAATCATAGTAGAGCATCATTGGTAAGTCCACATCAATTTGTGGCCTTTCTTCCCTTTGAGAGTACTGCTCTACTTGGCTCACTCCTGCTTGTTGAGGTGTATCTCCTTGGAGCTGAGGGCCTTGCAGGAATAAACTTCGTTGGTTTAGTGGCCCCCGTGACTCCAAATTTCTTCTTGTACATTTCAATCACAACTTAGTAGGTATAGTTAACATATCTACAAGATTTTCTCGTTTATCCCTGAATAGTTTTCCAATCATCTCCATGATCCTTTCATCTTGAAGTCGACTAGCTGGTACAAATCGTCCAGCTACAAAGCTTCTAGGATTTACATCTTCTTTCAGAACTTTCTCTCATTCAGCTTTTTGTTCATAGAACAACTTTTTCAGTTTTGCTTTGCCCAGCAAATCAAAAACATTCTTTTTCATTCCTTTACGCTTCATTACTTCTTTCAAGATCTTGATCATCTCCTCATCTTCCCATGGTTCTTTATGTTCAATTGGCTCAGGTTTTACTTCCACAGAAATAGGAGTATCTTGGGCTTTAGCTCTTTCCAGCTCATCCTTTTCATTTTCAGCCCTCTTCTTTTCTCTTAGGGTCATAATTCTTCGCTTCTTGGCAGAAGGCCCAGGTTGATCTTTCTTTGCTTGATCTTTCTTTAATAGTCTACCGAAGTGAGATTCAACTGCTGCCCTTGACGAGCTATCAACCATTTCAGGAGCCATTCCTTTATCAATACAATATACACACTTTCCTCCATACTTCTTCCTTACAATCTCTATTCTTTCTTGCAGGCTTGCTTCTCTTACAAATCTATCCTTTTCTTCTTTCTCAACAGCTTCTTTTGTTGTATGGTAGGCTTTTTCAAGATCTTCAAATTTAAAATGAGTCAAGTCTTTTTCAGATAAGTTATGTTTTCTTAGGTATTCTCTAAACCTTTGACTATCTCTATATTTCTTTTCCATCATTCTTTTGATAATATCCCTCTCTTTATCCAATTTACTTTGTAACTCCTCATCAGTCAATGAAGCCAGATCTTCAAATTTAAACCCATGACTAATTAATTTCACAACCAATGGATTTTTCCTTTTAGCCTCATCCAGGCTTTGTTGAATGTTTACCCTTTGTGCATCAGTTATCTCAATTTGAGGTGAGAGGACATCAACTTTTTCAGCAGCATTACCCTTATCATCATCATTATTATCATTGTCAGAGTAATCTTCCTCAGTAGTGTCTTCCTTTTCAGTTGACTCTTCCAATACATCAATTATTCTGTCATCTGGGTTGGGTATATCTTCATGCCTAATGATCTGAACTGGAACCGGCCTCAAAGGGCTTTCCTGCTCCTCGGGACTTTCAACAAAATACTCATTCTTATCATCCCATTTAGCCCTTTTTGCTGACTTCTCTCTCTCTCTCAGTTTGTTCACCATCCTTCCTCTTTCTAGTATAAGTCTTTACAAATCTATTCACTTTTGATGTAAATTCCTCATTAATCTTTGAAGCCTTTTTCAACAGTGTTTCAATTGTATCCTCAGTCTCCCCCTTTTGACATATTCTTCATTTTCAGTTTCCTTCTCAGGTACATTTCGAGGTTGACTGAATATACTCAAAACTATTGCCAAGGAATTATCAACCTCTTTAGCTTGGTTCATCTTTATCAAAGTTTCAATAACCTCCTGTTCCTCCTCCCCTTCTTGATCTAAAGTTTTGGCAATGTTTGCATGTTCAATCAAAGTTTTCTGCTTTGTCAACTCTTTTGCAGTTAGGGTTTGGGCAATGAATTCCCTCTCACTTGTTTCATTTATTACTTTGTCAAATCTTCTTCCAGTAACAAAATTCTCATCCTCTTCATCATCCTCAGCATTCACCTTCTTAGTAGTAACAGGCTCTTCCTCCTCATCATCATTAGCAATAGCTTTCCCCTTTCCATCCTTCTTTTCTTTTCCTCTTCTGTTTCAGGGGGAAAGTTATCAATATCCTCACTTAAGTCACTCATTTCCTTGTCTTGTACAACCCTCTTGGATCTTTCTTCAATAGTTTCTTGTTCAGTTAAGATTAGCTCCTCAGTTGCATTACCCTCATTCATTACATCAGTTTGTACATTAGTAGCAGTCATAAAATCTGTCATAACATCAGTAGCATTTGCTTCAGTCTGTACATTAGTAGCCACTGTATCAGTTGCTAGTGCTTCAGTTATTAATATATCTTCAGTGGCTTGATCTCTCATTTCAGCATCACTCTCTTTCTCTTTCTTAGCAGATCATCATCAAAATCTCCATAGAGCGTGTTTAACACCTCATCATTAACTTCATAATCTTGTTCATCATTCCCGGACTTATCTCCTTCATAATCTTCATCAAAGATCAGTCTCTCACCACTTTCCTCCTCAGCACTCTCCTCATCCTCACTATCACCATAAGAATTTAGAATACTTTTCATACCATCAATGGCAACTACCTCCACTCCTGCATCCACCATTTCTTCATCAAAGATCTCATTAGTAACTGTTGGGATTTAGCAAGATTATCAAAGTCCAAAATAACCATTTATTAAGGAAACCGCAACGGAAATAAAGTTTTAAATCTTGTTATTACTTTACACATAAACCCATTTATGTTAAACCCAATGCCCAGATCCATATACGAAATACATGCTATCAAAAACAACCATAGGGTGTTGCATGAATCATACCTTCAAGTCCAAAAGATAAAGAGGATGAAAGATATGAACGGCTAGCTTCCAGTGGAGGAAACCTCAAGCTTGTATACCCAACGAGGTCCAACAAACACCTTGGTTGCTAGGGTCCTAACACTTGATGCACGAACAACCTTTGTTCCTTTTCTTCTTCTTGTTCTCGGCCTCAAAGGGAGAAAAGAGAGAGAGAGAGAGAGAGATGTGTGTGTGAGAGAAGGTGTAAATTATTATTCACCAAAGAATAATTGATCTTCCAATGGTACCTCATGCATGTATTGGAAGAAACAAAAGGAGGAGAGAGAAGAGGGAAAAGCTTTTCCTACCCAAAATTCAAAATCCTCTTTTGTTACTTACAATTTATTTACTTATAATGTTTATGTTATAAACATAACATAAGTAACATGCAATATGTCATTTAACCAATTAAATAACATATCTCAAAATATAAATTATCCATATAATTTATTTAACACACAAATGCAAATATTTAGAAAACCCAATTTCCAAATATTATAAGTGTTGATAATCATTACTTAGATCATATCTAATAATAATTATCGTGGTGTTTGTCTAGCTTGTTATTGGGTATGACCCGGCTTGGATCATAACGTACTAGCCACATCAACTCTAATATGTGTCTTGGGCAGATCGATTCCAACAATCTCCCACTTGCACAAGATACATAGAAGATTGATGCGAATAGCAAATACCGCCTAACAACGGTTTACTATCCCTAATACGTATGACGAAGTGTCATTCAATAACATCATCCCCTTCAAGTCCCATACTCGAAAATGATTTAGGTGAAACTATCATTTATCCTTTTGCCACAAATTTCATGTTAAATCCAGATACACAGAGTGATCATTCTCTGTTGATTTAACTTTTCAGGCCTTAGACATTTAACTTTCAACGAATAAGAGGGACAAATCCCCTATTGACTACAGACGTCTCTCACTATCACCTTGTACTACACTTGAGCTTAGCCTTATGTACTGACATATTTCAGAGCAGTGAAGAACTAAGTCAAAGTATAATAGTCTATGAAAATCAAGACCCAATATGTATCTCAGGTCGGAGGATACTATGATGTTCGCCTTTACTCAAATTTACTTATGATCACAAATCACAAGGATTCCATGCAGTAAAATTGAGGGCGGGTCATGTCCAATATTTATCCCATAAATATCTATGAACCTTGGCAGAAAACCCTTGCTATATTCATACCTTATGAATATTTACCAATCCAAGTTCATAATAGTCTTACTTTCATATTTGTTCCCACAAGTATGATCGACTACGGACATTTAGAATAATTCAATTATTCACGGATTTAAACATGCTAAAATGGAACATAACTCAAAAGTCATAATCATAAACCATAATCATATGAATGAGTCAAAATAACAATTGTTCCGATATCCAAATACAAAATAGATCAAATCCAATCACTAGAATATCGAAGTCCTAAGGCGCAAGTATGGACCTCATGCTTCGGCCTTTCAAGGAGCTTCGTGAGTGGATCCGCAATGTTTTGATCAGTGTGAACTTTGCGAATACATATCTTTCCCTTTTCAACTTCATCCCTTATGTAGTTGAATCTCCGCTCAATGTGCCTAGTCCTTAGATGTGCACGGGGTTCCTTGATTTGAGCAATCGCACCCTCGTTGTCACAAAAGATTTCTAGAGGGTCCTGAATGGTACGGACTACCCCTAGATCGGCCACGAACTTTCTAATCCATGAAGCTTCTTGAGATGCCAATTAGGCGGCGATGTATTCCGATTCAGTGGTGGACAAGGCTACCACGTCTTGTTTTGCGCTCTTCCAAGAGACAGCACCACCATTTAGAACGAAGACATATCCCGATTGTGATCGAGAATCATCTCAATCATTTTGGAAACTCGCATCTGTGTAACCCTTTACAACGAGTTCCTCCTCACCAGAGCCATATATAAGAAACATATCCTTAGTCCTCCTAAGGTATTTCAATATGCTCTTAACTGCCATCCAATGGCTAGTTCCCGGATTTTGTTGGTATCGACTTGTCATGCTCAAAGCGCATGACACATCCGGTCTGGTGCAAATCACCGCATACATGATGGATCCTATAGCAGATGCATATGGGATTCCACTCATTTTGTCTTGCTCATCCTTTGAGCTTGGACATTGAGAAACACTCAACATTGTTCCTCTTTGAATAGGTACCAAACCTTTCTTAGAGTTTTCCATCTTGAACCTTTTCAAGATCATGTCAATGTATGCACTTTCATTCAAACCTATCAACCGCCTTGATCTATCCCTATAGATCCTTATTCCCAGAATATAGGCGGCCTCACCAAGATCCTTGATGGAAAAACAACTTCCAAGCCAGGCTTTTACACCTTCCAAGGTTGGAATGTCATTTCCAAATACTAATATGTCATCGACATATAATACCAGAAAGGTAATGATTCTCCCACTAACTTTCTTATACACACAAGCTTCATCAGCGTTTTTGATGAATCCAAATTTCTTAACTTCATCATCAAAACGGTGATTCCAACTCCTAGATGCTTGTTTCAATCCATAGATTGATCTCTTCAACTTGCATACCTTATTAGGATGTTGTGGATCGACAAAACCTTCAGGCTGAACCATATAGACATCTTCCTCAAGATGCCCATTTAGAAAAGCGGTTTTGACATCCATTTGCCATATCTCATAGTCATAATATGCAGCTATGGCAAACAATATCCTTATAGACTTTAGCATCGCTACGGGCGAGAAAGTTTCATCATAATCAACCCCTTGAGTTTGAGTGAAACCCTTTGCTACAAGTCTAGCTTTATAAGTACCCAAGTTTCCATGCATATCGGTTTTCTTCTTGAAAACCCACTTACTTCCAACCAGTTTGGAATTTAGAGGTGGTACAACCAAGTCCCATACTTGATTGTCATGCATGGATTGCATCTCAACGTTCATGGCTTCCAACCATTTATCATAATCAGATTGTGACATTGCATCTCGGTATGTGGTTGGTTCGTCGGAATCCACCACATAGCATCCATCCAAGAAAAATCCATATCTTTCAGGTGGGGTGCTAATTCTACCAAATTTGCGAACGTTTTGTGTGGGTTGATCAACCAATTGATCATTATCAACAACCTCTTGTTGATCGCTAGTGTCAACCAAACGTGTATCGGCTTGTGGTTCTCGATCCTCCTTGAGTTCCATAGTTCTATTAGTTTCTTCCATAAGGAACCTTCTTTCCAAGAACTTAGCCTTGCGAGCTATAAACACTTTATGCTCATTTGGATTGTAGAAATAATATCCCATCGAATCTTCGGGATATCCTACAAAGATACACTTAGTGGATCGGCTTACAAGTTTGTCTAGGGGTGTAGATCTTAACATAAGCCTCACAGCCCCATACCCTTAAATATGATAATGATGGAACCTTTCCATGCCATATTTCAAAAGGTGTCATTTCCACTTTCTTGGTTGGTGCCATATTTAGAATACGGGCAGCAGAGATCAGTGCGAAACCCCAAAATGATAGAGGTAATGTTCTTCTAGCCATCATGGATCGAACCATATCAAATAAATTTCGATTCCTCCTTTCAGACACACCATTATGTTGTGGTGTTCCAGGTGGAGTAAGTTGTGAGACAATCCCACAACTCCTAAGATGTTCTAGAAACGCATCATTGAGGTATTCACCTCCTCTATCGGAACGTAGTACTTTGATTGTTTTGTTGAGTTGATTTTGTACTTCATTTTGGAAGACTTTGAACATTTCAAAGGCTTCATTTTTGTGTCTTAACAAGAACACATACCCATAGCGACTATAATTGTCGGTAAAGGTAATAAAGTATCTTTCACCATTCCTTGTCATTGTCCTAAAAGGACCACATACATCCGAATGTATGATACCTAATAAGTCTTTCGCCCTTTCATTAGTTCCATTAAAGGGCTCCTTGGTCATCTTTCCCAATAAAAAAGATTCACATTCATCAAATGAATCATCACTTGATTTCAAAAGACCATTCTTTTGAAGTGTATGAATGCGATCTTTGTTTATGTGACCAAGGCGACAATACCAAAGAAAAGTTTTACTCAAATCCAATTTGAGTCTTTTGGTGCTTGCTTGGTACAACGAGTTATCAATGGATGTATCATCATGAACCAATTCATAAATGCCATTAAAAGGCATTGCTTTAAAATAAAAGACATCATTCATGAAAACATAAAAACCATTGTCTACAAACTTGAAATCATAACCAAATTGTCTTAAAAGAGAAACAGAGATAATGTTCCTAGTCAAACTGGGAGCATACAAAATGTTTTTCAAAATAACTTCCAAACCATTTGGAAGCTTCAAAATGTAATCTCCTCAGGCTTAGACGTCAAACTTTGCTCCATTGCCCATGAAGAGACTTATATCTCCTTTCTTGAAATCATTTCTTCTTTTGAACCCCTGCAATGAATTGCATATATGAGTTCCACATCCGGTATCCAATACCCGTGTGTTAGAAGAAACAAAATTAAGATCAATGTGGATCATGAAAGTTGTACCTGAGGTTTGCCCCGCATCCCTCTTAGCTCTCAACTCTTTGAGATAGGTCGGACAGTTTCTCATCCAGTGACCTATCTCCCCACAACCAAAGCACGGATCCTCAATGCTAACCTTTAGCTTCTTGAGTTTGGGTTCCGCCTTTGCCTTCCCCTTGAACCCCTTCTTGACTTGCCCCTTACCAACGACAACCTTTGCCTTTGGTTCCGGGTGATGCCTCTTCTTCAAGCCACCCTCATTGATCGCAAGAACGGGTAAAACCTTTTTACCCATGCCGGCTTCGGCTGTCCTAAGCATTGCGTGAAGCTCACCAACGCTTTTGTCCCATCCGTTCATGTTGTAGTTCATGACGAATGTCTCAAACCTTTTAGTTAGGCTGTTCAGAATCAAATCCGTGGCTAACTCTTTTGAGACGGGACAGTTAAGCCGTTCAAGCCGATCAATGTGGCTTTTCATCTTAAGCACATAAGATGACACGGATTGGGTTTCTTCCATATGACATGCATGAAGTGCTCGAACCGTTTCGAAGCGCTCCACTCTTGCTTGAGTAAGGAACATTTCCTTAAGTTGGGTGATCATGTTATACGCCCCATGATTCTCGAAATGCTTTTGGATCTCGGGAATCTTGTTCCCAACATGAGGCAAGAAACTTGCACCGAATCCTCGGTGTATTTCAACCAATCCGCATAGGCATCCAAGTTGTTGACATCGGGTTCATCGGGAATAGGATCGTCTAATATGTAGGACTTCTTCTCTTGCTTGAGAACAATTCTCAAGTTTCGATACCAGTCCATAAAGTTGTTAAAGTTTAGACGATCCTTGCCAGAATGGATCTAAGTGATAGATTATGCAAATGAGGGATAATAGCGTTCTGTTGATTGTTTGCGGCCATCTATAAAGAATTCAACAAAGTTCAATTTAGTATTTTCGATATCAACAAATTTTAATCTTTAATACCCTTTAATGTCTCCAAGATAATTATTGATTAAAATCTAGAATCCAACGTTTCATTCAAATAGTAGTTAGGTGACCTTTATCCTACTATTCAAATTAACAAGGTAGTCAACGTTTGACAATTGCAACCCATTGCAACTTCTAGTTTTATGGGATCAGTTAAACATCATATGTTTAGTTGGCACGTTTAATCCCATCAACACCTTTGAACTCCATGTGTCGGTGATCCTATTCACATGGTTTCAAATCAAGTCGTCCTACTTACACACACGTGTGAGTTTACACATACAAGTGGTTAGGTGACCCTCATCCCACAAGTATTGTAAAACCACCTCAAGATCACAAGTTTTCTTAAATGTGGTTAGGTGACCCTATTCCACGATTCAAGTCTTCAAGTGACTTAAGTGTTGTATAAAAGGATGGTGTTCAACTTGTTTTAAAAGGGATTTTAATTTTCAAATTCTAGATTGGAAAACTATTTAGTGTACCTTCCATTTGCATGCATTCAAATGTATGGTACCTTTGAAGACCGATTTTCAAATTCCTTTTAATAAAACCCATTTTATTATGAAATCATTAATAGTTAATAAAACCAATTTTATCACTTAATAATTTTAAAGGAATTACTTTTATGCTAGTTGTCGATTTTAATTGTTAACATCCAAACATGATAAAACAATAAAATTAAAACAACCATACAAGCATAAAATACAAGTACATGTCCATAACCATAGCCACCTAAATAGACAACACTTGTTGACCGAAACAAGTGTGTCAAAAGGTCTCTCCTAAGGGACGAGAATGACACAAGGCATGTGTCGGTGAACTCCCACTTGATCCCGCATCCATATGCTTCAAGTGTCCACCTAATGTTGTGACTCTTCCACTTTATTTGGGCTTCCATATAGGCTCCAACTTCAGCTCCTAGCTATCTTGGGCCTCCAGGTTTGGGCTTTGGTCATTGGGCTAAAATCCCATCTTGGATTATTAGGTCCATTAAGGCTAAAAACCAAAACCGTAACTTTGTTACTTCTTATTTTACAAAAAATATATCCTAATACATTTTTCTCTAGTAAAAGAAACACAACTAATCTACTTATTATTACAAACCAAAATGAATGAATAAATAGATTACAAACCCAAATAAAATAATATTACAACCAAATTGAATAAACCGAATAAATCACAACACAAACACACATCCAAAGGTCATGGCTAGGTTATGAACATCCAAATGCACATCCAAATATGCAAGGTCTTAGAAGACCAAAATGGTTCCCCTCTTACCCATAAAACTTTCGGCCAAGAGGAACAAAACCGAAAGTTTCGGGTTTTGTCCAAACAAAATAATTAATTATCCATATGACTTAATTCTTCAAGATTATCACATGCATGTAAAGTATAATCTTTAGGAACCAAGGGGTAACCAAAAACCAAAAAAACTTTTGGCCATATAGTGAACCACACCATAAAACCCGAAAATTTTAAATCTATGAAGCATGTATCCATATAAGCGGCTCTTGATGCCATTGTTGGGATTTAGCAAGATTATCAAAGTCCAAAATAACCATTTATTAAGGAAAACGCAGCGGAAATAAAGTTTTAAATCTTGTTATTACTTTACACATAAACCCATTTATGTTAAACCCAATGCCCGGATCCATATACGAAATACATGCTATCAAAGACAACCATAGGGTGTTGCATGAATCATACCTTCAAGTCCAAAAGATAAAGAGGATGAAAGATATGAACGGCTAGCTTCCAGTGGAGGAAACCTCAAGCTTGTATACCCAACGAGGTCCAACAAACACCTTGGTTGCTAGGGTCCTAACACTTGATGCACGAACAATCTTTGTTCCTTTTCTTCTTCTTGTTCTCGGCCTCAAATGGAGAAAAGAGAGAGAGAGAGAGAGATGTGTGTGTGTGAGAGAAGGTGTAAATTATTATTCACCCAAGAATAATTGATCTTCCAATGGTACCTCTTGTATGTATTGGAAGAAACAAAAGGAGGAGAGAGAAGAGGGAAAAGCTTTTCCCATCCAAATTCAAAATCCTCTTTGTTACTTTCAATTTATTTACTTATAATGTTTATGTTATAAATATAACATAAGTAACATGCAATATGTCATTTTACCAACTAAATAACATATCTCAAAATATAAATTATTTCATATAATTAATTTAACACATAAATGCAAATATTTTGAAAACCCAATTTCCAAATATTATAAGTGTTGATAATCATTACTTAGATCATATCTAATAATAATTATCGTGGTGTTTGTCTAGCTTGTTATTGGGTATGACCCGACTTGGATCATAACGTACTAGCCACATCAACTCTAATATGTGTCTTGGGCAGATCGATTCCAACAGTAACAGTGGCCTCTTGAACATTTTCCCCCAGTTTAGGGGTAGCTGAGGTCTTCTCAACCTCCGCCTCAAGGGTTTGAATTATTAATTGAGCATGGACCAGCTGTTGTTTCAACTCTTCATTTTCTTTCAACGCCTCTTCATTCCTCTTCCTTAAAGTAGCATTTTCCATCAAAAGATCCAGATTCCTATCAAATAGGTACATACCATAGGGAGGGTTTGGGGTGGTGAAGTAGAGAAAGTTTTAGGTATAGGATTGGTGGGTGGGTATAAGGTTTGGGTTTGTGGTAGGGCTTGGGTCTTCTAAAATGTTTTCAATTGTTAGAGGTAAAGGGTTGATGTTTGGAATTAAAAGTGTTCTGGAATGAGTTATTATGAATGTAGGTTGGCTGGGTTGTTCTAAGATTTGGGAATGGGTTGGTGATGTAATTGGTGTGGATGGGAATGTATGTAAGGGTGTTGGTAGAGTTACTGAGATATATGGTTCATGTGTTGGCTGGCATTGGTCTTGGGTAAGTGATTGGGTTAAAGGTTGAGGTGGGCTTAGGTTTAAGGTTTCAGGTTGGCTTTGGGTTAGGGTTGGTGATATTTGAGGTGGGGATTGGTGGATTTGGTCATGTGGTGGTGATGAGTAAGGTGGTGTAGCTGGTGGTGTGGCTAAGGGTGTGGTTGGTGGTGTTGGGATGGGTTGATTTTCCCCCTGATCATGCACAACATCAATAAATATTCCTTCAGCTCCTCCTTCATTACCATCTCCTTCATCTCCACCATCATCACTATCAAAACTATCAACAATCTCCATCTCATCATCATCTTCCTCCTCTGAAGTTAATTCAGGTACAAGCATATCAACCTCATGGTTAACCAACCAAGGCAGTATATCAAATTCAGCTTGGGAATTAAATCTGCTTGTGCTCGCCTGATTAGCAATTCTTTTATAAACATTTGGATTCTGAAGCACATGTGTAGTTCCTTAGGTAGGCAGTTGTTGAGGATGAAATAAAGGTGATGGTGGTAGAGACCCGATGGAGATGAATACACAACAAATAAATGTGGTGGTGGTTCAATGACTAGTTTCGTCAAAGTTTCATACAAACATAGAGGAGAGCTAGAGAACCACGAAGAAAGCAAACACGTAAGTGTAATGTAGGAGATGGGATGCGAAGGACGGTTACTATCATGGAATATATAGTAAGATAAGAAGGTTCTAGTGATGCAAACTAAGCTATTGACCTGTGTACGACACGGGTGGAAATATAGAAATTGTCTAACAAACACATATAGTTTTAAATGACAAGATAACTTGTGGTATATTTTTTGGGACGACAACATGATATTTGTCACACCCCAACCTAAGGCGGAAATGTCGGGACGCGAGCTGATTGCTCACAGCTCTTAAGGTACTGTCATGCAATAATTAAAATGATAATATTTATTTTTTAATTTTAAATATTCAACACAATCCAAATAAAGCAAGTATATCATTCATAAATAAAGCAAATCAGATAATAGATAGTTAAAATTAAATTTAAGCCTTGATAATCTCTTTTCTAGCATAGCAAACCCAGTTCTTCAATAATTCTTGATAAATCAATTCACACAATGACCTTCATATGCGTATAAAATACAAATAATTTTGTCAACATGTGTAACATCCCAAAATTTCAAATAATAATATTTTATATATTATTTCCTATGATAGACAAGTTTACTTGAGTTGAAGAAGAAATAATAAAATAAAAGAGAGGAAAAAAGGAAAGTATGCTAATTAGGTGGAATTAATTATGGACCAAAAAGGAAAGATGGACCCTAGGTCCATGGGCTTAAAGGAGTATAAATACCCCTTAAACCCTAATCCTTTCCATTTCCATCCATTCTAAACCAAAGCCTACACCTTAAAACACACACTTAAGCCAAAACATACCCCCATAGCCACCATCCATCATCCAAACCCTAAACCGATCATAGTAACATTAGATCTTCGATCATACAAGCAAGCTAACAAGTCCAAGGTCACGTATCAAGCTAGCCGTAGTTCGGAGTGAAGCATAAAGGTATGTTCTTGATCTTAAAGATCATGATTTTGTGAATGAATGATCATGAAACTAAAACCTAGAGTAGATTGGGTTTATACGAATCATAAAGTTGCAAACTTGATGATAAAGATAGACTTAATCTACTCATTAGCTACGGATATAGCTAAATTAGGTTTAAAATCGATAAAGATTTAAGCTTTAAACCTAAAACGGATTAGATCTTGATGAAGGGCTCCTAACGGGTGTAAAACGGCTAAGGAAAATGGGAAATAGGTGGTTAAAAGTTGTGATTATGGATCGTTAACCGTTACTAATGTGAGGTCGAAGACTCACTCAAAAATAAACCGAATACAACTAGTTAGATAGCAGTAAGCGGGTATCAAACACAGGGAGTTTGTGGAAAATGCGTTATTAAGTAGCACAGTAATTACTCTATATTAAACTAAGTGCGAAAGTAAATTCAAGATTTGGTTGTTTGGTTTTGATTATAAAAAAGAACTAAAGCAATAAACGAGTTTTAAACAATATAAGAAACAATGCCCTCTCACGATTTCAGGTTTCCAATGTTGATAAAGTTAACGTTTAATTGTGAAATGAACTACACAAATATAGTTCGTGAAAATGCGTTTGGATGTAATAAAAGAGGATTAAGTACTTGGATTATAAAAACGCAAGGTTGTCACTCAAAAATCAGTTTAGTATTGTTAACCCTAATTCTTTCTACTAAATCTCGATTGCCTATGGCACCAAGAACAGATAGTCAATAACACGAATTTATACCATACTAGCAATTACATAACAAACTCACAATCACCATAGCAATATAATCATAAGATCAAAATACTATCCCACAAATAACATAAACGATTAACAAATATCCAATTGAAAACCTTACAATACGGGAGAGAACATAAAGAGTACTACACACGCATCATTTGATTCATCATCATATCAATTAGGTTGTAGGAATGAATTACAAACATCAAACTAATGATCACAATCACCACAATATTGTTCTCTGACTCCAAAATCGTCTCTAGGGTGTTTTAGAATGAAGGATAATGATAAGACAATGAAAAACTCGTAATAATATGCAAGAATACGGCAGTTACAAACTGCGGACCGTGGCCCACGGTCTCCACCATGGATCACGGTGGCTCCTTGGAAAAATTGGACCGTGGCCCACGGTCTCCACCGTGGGCCACGATGGGCTTCACGGTGGGACAGAGGCCACGGTACGGTGGCCTCTGTCTATTTTGATCACATTGGACCGTGGCCAACGGTCTCAACCGTGGGTCACGGTGGACGTCAGCCTCGCCATCCCGTTTTCACTTCTTTTGATCTCTCTCGTGTACCCGGTTCCTTAGGTTTCTTCATTATATATCATAATAGCCCCGGAACCTCCTTTGTACCTACAATTCACCGAGAACACCGTAGTTATCTAATTCCACAAGATAAACCAATTAAATACATGATTATTACGGTATTAACTCACTTAAGGGTTGTCCCATGGACCACCCGTCACATTCCCACACTTAACAGTTGCTTGCCCTTAAGCAACATCTCAACACAAACTTTCTATTACATTCAACTTGTAGCCACCAATCTTTCCACAATTCCGGTTCAGTTAAGGTCCCAAGTCATACCCTATTCCCTCATTTTTATCGGTTGCACTAGTTCACTGGACTTTCCATTTAAACCATAGATTTCTAACCAAACCTAACATGCTTTCGGTTTTTACCTGTACATAACACACATTTACACATTAACCTTTTCTTGGTGATCATCCATACATTTCACATTTAATCAATTCTCCTCACATACGCTTGTACAATCATCAAATCTCCACCTATGTAAATGATTTTGACATGAATGCAAATCAAGAGGGCTTAAAAAGGGTTATAATGGGGGCCAAATGTAAGGGTATGGAAGGGAATATTGAAAGTAGCTCAAGTGATCCAATCCGACTTATTACAAACAAACTAAGTAAACAATGAAACAAACAACTATATACATCACTAACAGCATCATTTTTTTTTGGTAAGCATGATAAACATAATGCTTAACATATCAAATTGATAAATACTAAAACAATTACATAGAAACCTATTAAGTCGGATCATTTCGTAATATAACACCGGGGTTGATTAAATAAAAGAATAGGACAAATAAGGTTTTCTAAAGGAACCAACCCCTAGTCCCTCTCATATCCATGCTCATATATGTAATGCATGAGGCCCAACCCCCCAAAACACACACTCTCGCTCATCCCGACGAGGCTTAACCTAAGTGCCTCTATCACTTTTGCGCTCATGCCACGCTAAGATCTCGAAATGCACTAATTGTACAAGTTCTATCGGAGAATATCAACCTTTTCACCAATCCTTACTTTCTCAATTTTCAAGTGTAAACAAACGTGTTATGCAAGTTATTACACCGAAAGCATGCTTTGGTTAGAAAACTACATAATCTCCTTTAAAAAAAACAACTAGGCACATGTTATTTAAGGAATTGTGACCATGAAAAGGGACCAAAACTTTACCCCGCCATCTTACCACTTTCCGGTTTCTTTAAACACATTTTTTTAAAATTTTTCAATTTTTCTGATTTTTTATGTTTTCTGATTTTTTTTTAATTTTCCTCATCCCTACACTTGGGATATGTAGGTTCCCAGCCGGATCTACACAGGTGTATTTCGTAACATGAGGGTGCAGAATCCCCTACGTATACGATACAAGTGTTTACACGAGCAATACGTAAATAACACGAAACACGTAAACACAAATGATTACTTGTTATATCACGATGTAAAAAAACAAACACACCAACCAAGTATCACGTCAGGTTACAACCAAACTGCCAAAAAGACTACTTAGAGAACGGCCGAAGTTAGGTTATATATCACGACAACTTCACCTAACACCCTAGGCGAAGTTGTCCCTAACTTCGCCGAGACATAAGTTCGCTAACCACAAAACCAAAACTAACACGTTCATCAAAACATAAGAACAATGTAACGATTACAGACACAATAGACACGAGATAAATGAACTACTGGCATCATGCACCAACAGACTCCCCCTTGGCAGTATCTTCATATCTCTTATACCTTCGTCGTGTCTTGTAATCCAAAAGGCACGTATCCTCCGTCTTTAAGCATGAACACCCTGTCTCACACAAAATGAGACCACCCTTTGGTATTTCTTCGCTTCGTCTTTCCAAGCAGGGATATAAAATATCTTCTTATCATTGAGTACCTGCAAATCAGCTTGAGACAAGTTAACCAAGTGCATTGGATCATACACTCTCAAGATCTCCTGTTCATCTTGATCTTCCATCACGGCTTCGGCAGTCTGGCAGTCAACTTGCCACCACTTAAGATCCTTTAACACATCTTGAGGCATAATCTTCATTGGAACCTCTTTCAAACTTCGAATCGGCTTGTACTTCATCACCAACCAGGGCTTGCCATCAGCCAGCATTCCCCATTCCGTATCTTCAATCAATTTCCCCTTTTGAGGCTTTAATAGTTCAAACTTTTTCTCCTTAACAACATCCTTCCACACTATCTTTCCAACCCATCTAGCAAAATCGTCATCACTTCTATTAATCAACCTTAACCGAGCCAAATCCTTCACTTCACACTCAGGCAATGTATTGAGCGATTTCAACCTCTTAGAAAAGTACTGAATCCTATCATATCTTTTCACCACAAACAACTTTAACTGATCATCATATAACCAACAAATAATACCTTTCTTCGATTCAGCATATCCCTTGATATTATAACTTTTCTTGAACATCGCAGGTACCACTGGCTTCTTTTTTTTTGAAAAACCACTGAGCACATCCTTCTTTCCACTTTGGCTGGTCCTCCCACTCGGAATCATTAGACACATTATCACATTGACCCAAACTTTCTTGACCAGCACTAGGAATGTCATGCTCAACACTATCATCAAGTATCTTACCTTCCTCTATGCCACTATCGATCTTAATTTGTTCACCAATTTTCTCAATCTCACTGAAAGACAGCACATCATCAACCATATCATCCTCATCATCTACCACCATGGTCTCACCACCTGCACTACCCGATGGAGCAGTAGACTCCCCCTGAGATGTGGAAGCCCCAAGAGTTTGTTTAGTTCTTGGCAGCTCACCACATGCATCTTTCGATGCATTGGGATCATCATCTCTGTCCTGTCTTCTCTTCGTTCTCAACTCATCACCTTTGAAACTAGTCTCCCCCTGAGATGCCAAGAACTGTTTCAAAGCATCATAAACTTTACCATGTTCAATAAGGAGAGATGACTGAATTTGGTTCTCAGCCACTAGCCGTTGAATAGCTTGTGTTTGAATGAGATTTATTCTTGACTGCTCAGCAACAACTCTTTCAAGAGCAGCAATCCGCTCAGAATCCGAAAAGGTAGTATCAAAATCAAAATTCATGTGAGAAGTATCCTGAGCATAAGGCGGTGGAATTCCCAAGCTTACTAGAATAGCAGATGTAGACTGTGTAGTAATTGCAGGTGAAATAGAAACAGATAACCCGGCAGTAGCCACCGGTGTGGACTCAACAAACCTAGCAACCACCTCTGATGGAGTAACAGAAGGAGTTGGTAAAGAAACAATCTCTGGTGTAAACATCTGTACCATAGAGGGAGCAATAGATGGTGCTGACAAAGCCACCATTGGTACACTAGAGGTCACTGGTAATGGATCAGATGAAGATGAAGGTAGCGTAGACATACCAGATAATGATGGTGGGCAAAATGAACAACACTCAAACTTTCATCAGCTCTAGCCTTCTTTGATCTCCGTACCAAGGCATACAACTCCTCCTCATAATCTGACTCACTATCATCAGAATCCTTCTTTCGTTTTCCTTTGATCCTTTCTTGTGTAGCAAGAACTCTCTGTGCATCAACAATGTCATCAGTGGAAGAATCAGATAAAGTTTCCTCAGAATCCTCCACTGAGGCAATAGACGGACCCACAGATGTGTCAACCATAGAAGCATGCACACAAGAAACATCAACTACTGAGGCTTAAACTTCAGCAGGATCGACCGTATCCATATCAAAGTAACCTTGCCCTCCAAAGGCAACCTCAAGATCAACCTGTTTGGCGGCAGCTACAACTGGGTCAACAATAGGAACTTCTTGAACCACCTACGGTGGTTGAATCACAAGAGGTGGTTGAGGAATATCAACTTGTTGCGGAGCCGGATCATTAAACTCATCCTCTGGTGGAGCAACATAAGCAGGGTTCACAAGATACCCAAATAAAGCAATGTGCCTCGGACGAAGTTCAGGCTTGCTTCGTGCACTAGATGACTTACATTGTGCAAAAATTCTCTTGTTTATACTTTCCACATAAGAGATAGGGCGTCGTTGTGGCAGATTGGGGGCGACATGATTGAGAATCATCTGTAAAAATCTGGGATACATTAAGAAATGTTCCTGTGACACAGCTCGCCTCTGACGATCGATCTCATAGAACACCATCTGACTGAAACTATACGGCTTGTTATAAGTCAACGCGGTCATTGCAGATTGCATTGTCGCACCCATACCATCAGATCCAGCCTTGTGACCAGACATGCACACAATCAACACGTGCATTAAGAAACGCCATTGGTCCAACAGAAATCTCTTTCTACATTGTGAATCTTCCAATGGACCCGAATACCCCATACGAAGAAAAGCTCTGTTTCTGAAAGTAGCTGAATACTCAGTAGGATCCTGAGTGGTTTCAACCCCGAACTGTAAAGCTTCTCTAATCTGATTAGCTGAGAACTGTACCACCTGATTGTTGACTATAGCACGCATAACTAAGGTTCAACACGACAGTCATATTCAACTATTCGCCAAAAGTCTTCAATATTTGGAAGAGATATCGGCAGAGTAGTGGTGATAGCATGAAAGATACGTGATCGAATGAGAAACGAGATGATCTCATTGAAATCCTCAGCTCCACGACTATCCGGATCCAAAGTAACGTACATGTTGTGACCCGGAAAGAACTGTCTCTTATCACCATCTCCTTCATCACCACCTGTACCACCCGCACCTGCTACAGTAGCCATATCTGCAACAAATGAGCTAAGTTAGACAAGTGTGGAACACAGTTTGTAACTTCGCTTGATATAAAGGTAGCGAAGTTGGAGTTTCAGCGAAGTTTGTAACTTCGCTTGGTATGTAACTTCGCATGGTATGTAACTTCGCATGGTTTGTAAGTAACAAAAGTTTAACACAGTTTGTAACCTCACAAGCGTAGTTATAGTATGTGGTCAAAAGAAGTTATGCAGCGAAGTTATTGTAACAACTCGGGTTTTGATTTATAATTTTAATAACTGTTACCCGACCCGTTTCCCTGTTCGGGTTATTTTTTATAAGACTTCACTTTTATCGAGATATTTAATTATATTATTATAATTATTATTATTTATTTAATACACGTATAATTAACTTAGATATATGTTGGTGCATAGATGTCAGTAGTTCATATGTCTAATGTCTGTAATCGAGTCTGTAATATTGTTTGTGTATTTGTTTGTAAAAGCGAAGTTGTTGACAAGTTCGCTTAGGCGAACTTGTTAACCAAGCGAAGTTGTTGACAAGTTCGCCTAGGCGAACTTGTTGAACGAGCGAAGTTATAGACAACTTCGCCTGAGGCGAAGTTGTCGTGTATTTATATAGGCTACGAGTGAGAGTTTTGGTTGATCGAGTAGTTCAGTTTACGTGTATTTCAGTGAGTCTATTGACGTGTGATCGAGAGTCTGTAAGTAACACGGTTCGAGTTATTAATATAACGTGAGTTTGTTCGTATCGTGTTCGTGTGTTCGTAAGCTTGTGTTCTACGTCCGTAACGATCTACACAGGGATTCCGCACCTGTGTATATCGGGATATCTCGTGTGATCCGTCCAGGGAACCTACAATTGGTATCAGAGCTTTTGCTCGATTGTGTGGTTCGGGATATTCACGCGGGTGTAGAATTCGTTCCATTTCGGGTATTCACGGGACGAGTTTGTGGTGTTTTTGCTCATTCTAGCCTCCTACCAGTGTGTTCAAGCCTTTAAACCGTCAAAATCATCGTTAAAATCCGATTTTCAGATCTGCAGAAAGTTTCAGTTCGTCAGGCGAAGTTGCTGTTCATCAGGCGAAGTTGCCGTCAGGAAACGTAGGGTTTCAGCGAAGATATAAGGAGAAGCGAAGTTATTCACAACTTCGCCTACCTCCTCAACTTCGCCTAACTCAGCGAAGTTCTTCTCAAGTTCGCCTAGTTCAGCGAAGTTCTCTTCAAGTTCGCTTACTTTCTAAGTTCGCTTAGCCTAAGCGAAGTTATTCTCAACTTCGCCCAGTCACGCGAATTTAAGAAGAATCCAGCGAAGTTATTACTTAAGCGAAGTTATCCTTAACTTCGCCTACAGTACTGTTCAGAAGAAATTTTTTTTAACTTCGCCCTTTTCAGAATTTTTTTCGGGTTTCTTAGTCTTCAAGAAGGATGTCGTCGATCAACATTTCGGAGCTTGTAAAGATGGAAGTGAAGCGGGGTCAGCTACAAAGGCCCCAAGGTTGCTGAAGGGAACCGATTTTGTCGCGTGGAAGGATCGGTTCATACAATACGTTAAGTACCAGGATGCGAAAATGTGGGTATGCATCCAAGATGGCTATATTCCACCAATCATGGAGTATGAGGGTCGAGACCAAATCAAGAAATACAGTAAAATGGAAGAGGAGGAGAAGAAGATGTATGAAGCCGAGAGCAAGGCTCATGCTGCAATCACAATGGCTCTTCCACAGGAGATCCTCCATACATTCAGAAAGTATACATCAGCTAGAGAGCTTTGGGAAGCTCTTGAGAGCAGATTTGAAGGGAATGTAGGTATTCGGGCTTCAAAGATAAAGTTGCTCAAGACTAAATTTTCAGTCTTTAAGTACTTAAAGAACGAATCTCTGGATGACATTATCACTCGATATTATCATCTAATGACTGAATTGAGTAACTACTCCATTTCATACCGAGAAGAAGAGATTGTGGAAAAACTTCTCGATGCTCTCCCACCAAAATGGGAGATGTATACTGTACTAATGAGGGAAGACAAGGACTTCTCTACTTATGATCTTGAAACCGCTGTCAACAAGCTCAGAACTTTTGAGCTTAATATGGTAAGAAAAGAAACATCTATGGATCAGGTTCAAGATCCAGGCATGTACGGTGCTAAAGTAAACTCCAATACAAGTTCAAAGACTGATTCTGCCGCCTACTACTCGAAAGGTGAGTCGGGTGCCAATTCTTCACAGGAGGGGCATGTGTCAGTAAATTCAAATGGGGATGTTTGCTTTGTTGCGGGTGGATCAAGTGGTACTCAACAGACAGCAAGCCAGAGTAGTGGATCTTCAAGTTCCTCAAGCAATAATTACTCTAAGATGCCAATGAGCGTCAAATCTGCTGAAGAGCAGTTTGGCCTCTATGCTTCATTTATTGCTTCATATGAAAACTATATTCAAGGAAAGGTGGTTGATCCTGCGATGCTAGATGAAGACTATGACCAGATCGATGCTGATGATCTGGAGGAAATGGATTTACAATGGCAGATGGCCATGATAGTGATGAGAGTGAAGAAATTTATGAGAAAGACGGGGAGAAAGTTTGTTGGTGGCAGGCCAGGGTTCGACAAGTCTAAGGTGAGGTGCTATAACTGTCAACAAAACGGCCACTTTGCCAAAGATTGCAGAAACGAGCGAGTTGAACGTGGTCAGGGCCGGTCTGCACAGCACACTGGGAGTAGTAAAGAAGTCAATGCCATGCTGTCCAGAGAAGCAGGTGAGTACAACTGGAACCTGCACTCGAATGAAACTAGTGAACAGGCAAATATGGCTAAGGTTGAGAATGAAGAACGTGAGAAGACTATCGGAGAAGAGAAAGCTACTGGTAAGGAAAAAGCTTTCATGGCAGATAACAATGATCAAATCTCCGAGGTAAGTTCTAAATCTTTTTGTACTAAATGTGAGAATTTGTCTGAGCAACTTGCTACCATAACTGATCAGTATGTTCGTTTAGATGCTTAATTTAAAACTCTTAAAGAAGATCATCACTTTACGAAAGCAAGAGAAAACAGTTACAAAGTTAAAATAAAAGCATGTGAAAAAGATGTTAAAAGCTTAAAAACAAAACTTGCTGAAAAAATTGAAGTAATTGATCTAAGTTATGAGGTTTTAGAAGAAAAGACTAAACTGATTGCTGAACGAGAAAAGCAGATTGCTGACCACCAGGTGAAAGTGGTGGAACTGAACCGAAAACTTGAACAGTTCAGAAATTCCTCAGCTATTCTTGATCACCTTGTTAGTGATCAAGGTACCTCTACAAAGAGGGGAGGAATTGGTTATCACGAGGTTCCACCACCTTATAACCACAATTACACTTTTAACCCTAGTGTTCAGAAATCTGTTGATTTTGAAGTTCCTCAGACAGTTCCAATCAAGGTTACGAGTTCAGAACCAAGTGTTAGTAGTGGCGAAACGAGTTCGCCTGTTTCAAGTGAGAAAATTTCTGTTACGAGTCCAGTCTCATCGGATTCAGATAAGTTGTCCGAATCGGGTAAGACAAAAGAGAAGGTAGTGTTACCCACTGGTGGAGAAAAAGATAAAACTTATAAAAAGAATACTCCACTCAACCCGTACGTCCCACCTTATGTGAGACGAACGGCCGGTAACACAGCCTCTACATCCAAAACAACATTTGAAAAGAAAATGGAGTATAGGTGTTGTTTTAGGTGTAATAAGTTAGGACATCTTGTTGCAGATTGTCCTCTGACGCCGAAATTCAGAGGCGTGAGGCCTATTAAAACTGAGCATAAGTCTAATGGTAATTTTAATACTGCTAAAAATGAAAACCCTTCAAAGTTTCGAAATGTAACTACTTCAGGTTTTCACAGAAACAGACCTCAGTTTAACAATGCTAATCACCAAACCGTAAGATATAATACTTTCAATACACATAGGTTTGGAAGGCCTCACACTCAATTTCCAAGGAGATTTCCTAATAGGACTGACAGGAATTATCCAGATGCTAACTTTGGAAAGCAGAAGTACGGGATGTATAGATCCAAGACCAATTGGTCTTGGGGCCCTAGATTCTAATCCTTTGCTTTATTGTGCAGGAACAGTTGAACAGGGCTGCCCACAGTCTTTGGATTGTAGATAGCGGCTGTTCCCGGCACATGACGGGTAACAAATATTTATTGCACGACTTAAAACCTGTTCAAGAAGCGAGAGTTAGCTTTGCTGGTGAAAGTGGAGGAAGAATTACTGGAAAAGGAACGGTGTCCAATGGGAAAATGACACTTGAGAATGTGAATTTTGTAGAAGAGCTGAAGCACAATCTACTGAGTGTGTCGCAGATTTGTGATAAGGAGTATACTGTTCATTTCACGAAGAATGAGGCGATCGTGTTGAAGCCTGGTTTTCAGATACCAGACGAGTGGATAGTGATGAAAGCTCCACGTGATACAAATACTTATGTGATGGATATGAGGTCTACTGAAATGGCCACGGGTGAATCATGTTTAATGACGAAAGCAAGCGAATCGGAATCCGAACTATGACACAGGAGGATGGGGCACATTCATCTTCGGAAGATGAACCACATTGTCAGGAATGGACTTGTGATGGGCGTTCCCTTGAAAAGTTTTAACTTTGAAGACAAATGTATTGCATGCAAGAAGGGAAAGCAACACAAGAAATCCCATCTCACCAAGAAGGTCAAATCAATTGCCAGTACTCTAGAACTGCTTCACATGGATCTCTTCGGTCCCGTGAATGTAAAAAGTCTAGGAGGTACTTCTTACTGCTTGGTGATCACTGATGACTACTCGCGATATTCGTGGGTATATTTTTTGAAATCGAAAGATGAGACGGCTCAAATGGTGAAGAATTTGATTACGAAAGTTGAGAACGTCATGAGTAAAACAGTTAAGTTCATCAGAAGTGACAATGGAACGGAGTTCAAGAATTTTGAAATGGAGATCTTCTGTCTTCAGAAAGGAATTGAACATCAATACAGCGCTCCGTATACTCCGCAACAGAATGGAGTGGCTGAAAGGAAGAACCGAACTTTAATTGAAGGAGCCAGAACTATGCTGGCAGATTCGAAGCTTCCTGTGATGTTCTGGGCTGAAGCAGTTGCTACAGCCTGCTATGTTCTGAATAGAGTGTTAACCGTTAAGAGACTTGGTAAAACGTGTTACGAGCTTATGCATGGAAGGAAGCCCAACTTGAGTGGTCTTGAACCATTCGGGTCCCCTTGTTCGATCTTGAAGACAAATTCTAAATTTGGGGAAGTAGCCGATGAAGGAATCTTAGTCGGTTATGTTGTTGGTACTCCCAACAGGCGTGTCTTCAATACTTCGACCTGCAAGGTGGAGGTGGTGTGTAACACTGACATCACAAGTTACCAACCGCCAAAACCTAGCAATGGACCTGCTGAGCTTTTCGACTATGTTAAGCTTTTTAAGTCGTTTAACGTACCGGATTTGGACATTTCTGAAGAAGAAGAAAGAGCTGCGACGAAGATGATACTCGATGAGGAAGAAAATCTATTGCAAAGACAGCTGATTGATAAATGTCAACCTTCCTCATCAAACACTATCGGTACCCCTGCTGCCTCAACTGAAGAAGAATTTATCAATCCTTTTCACTCTCAGCATGAAACAACCATTGATGAGATCTCTTCAAATTTGGAAGATAATTTGCATGTCGGTTCTGTTCCGACCACGAGAATTCATAAAGATCACCCTTTGGATAATGTGATTGGTGATGTGTCCTCAGGTGTACAAACGAGAAGTAGCTTGAATGAACATACCTGTGTTTATACAAGCATTGAGGAGACTTGGAGCTGGTCGCTTACACAGACTCTGATTATGGAGGGTGCAATCAGAGTCGGAAGTCAACAACTGGAGGATGTCAGTTTCTTGGTGGCAGATTGGTGTCGTGGCAATGCAAGAAGCAGACATCAGTCACAATTTCAACCTGTGAGGCAGAATACATGGCAGCATCCAACTGCTGCTCTCAGGTTCTTTGGATTCAGCAACAGTTGCGCGACTATGGTCTGAATTTCTTACTTACTCCTATTTGCATTGATAACACAGCTGCTATCTCAGTAACTAACAATCCCGTGAAACATAGTAAAACTAAACACATTGACATACGTCATCATTTCATACGGGATTGTGCTGAGAAGAAACTGATAATTCTTGAAAAGGTGGATACGCTTGATAATTTTGCTGATTTATACACTAAAGCGTTTGACAAATCCAGATTTCAAAACCTTATTGAACTGAATGGGATGATCAATCCCGAGTAACCATGCTTTTCTTATGTTATTTAAAAAAAAAAAAAAAAAAAAAAAACGTCACTAATCGCTTAAAATTATGTCGGTTACATTAGTTTGAAGGACTTGTCTTCGGATATGTTTTGGTCCTCATTTTCTACTTGTAGATTTTGAGGATAGCCATTAACCAGATTACTGATAGTGACCGGGGCGGTTTATGATGAGTTTTTCATTCTTTTGCTTAAAATTAGTCGATCATACTTAGTTAGAAGGACACATACTAGTATGTGGTCGGTCCAGCTAATCCATTGGATCTTCGGGATAGCCGTTTACCTGAAGACTTTGTTGTGGTTGGGGCGATTAATGTTAAAATTTTGAAAGAAAAAGGGGAAATGAAATTATTTTTCAAGTCTGTTACTTCGTAAGAAGTTCGTTAGCTATGTTAAACGGAAAATTGATCCAACCTTGGAAAATGATAGATATACTAATTCTGTGTGCTTAACTAGTGAAGTTATTAGGCTTAAAAGGCTTTAGGACAGTCATTGTATGTCATGGTAACTTTTTATGGTGCGTAAAAGTAGATGTGATACAAACTAAATTTACTTGATTTTACGTGGAAACTCCTTATGAGTTTTGCGTGTCTTCATATATATCTTTCCGAATGATAGGCAGAAAAGCGATTACCCAGTCATACACGAGCCCATGTGTGTTCTGATTCCCGTGAAGATAGCGTCTCAAGATACTGCAGTGATCCAGATTCGGGACTTGCAGTTAATTTCTACTATGAAGTCTTTGTTTATTAAAAAAATAAATAAATAAATAAAATAATAATTTTTTTTGAAGTTATTGAAACATATTAGTGATGATAAGATAAAGACTTCACATTCATTGAGTAAGAGAGAAGAACGGGAAACAGATGAAGAGTACTTACAACTTAATCAGACACTATGGGTCGAAGTCAATTCGGGGTGACTTGGGGAAAGCCAAATACGCTTTGAGGATAGATAGGAGGCATCAACATTTCTGAGTTGTTGCCCACTTAAATTTTGAGGCTTAATTGAATATAACTCGTATCACAGAAACGATGAAAACCACTTTAAGTTATACCTGCTTACAACCTGTCTCTATATGTCATAATACAGCTAAACACGGATCTATGTGACAGTCACGTAATTAGTATGATTCCTGTTCGGATCTTTTCTAAAACGTAGCAGTCCCTATCGAGACTGAAATTTGATCCCTTATACTTTAAATTTTTTAAGTTTTTGTACTTAGATAGTTTTATGTTTTTTTTTTTTAACTGGTTACTTAGACTTGATCATGTCATTTATTTCTTAATGGGAAGTTTTAAAGAGTTAATTGAAAAATGTTAAACTTATAAGGTTAAATGTTGTAAATATATAGGCGATGTTGTTGAACAGGCGAAGTTGTGGATAACTTCGCCTAGGCGAAGTTATCCGTAACTTCGCCTGTATAACCCAGACCCTATATAAGGAGTTTCAATCGACAAACTGTTCATCACTTTTCCAAATTCAGCGAACTTACTGTTTCCGGCGAACTTGTTATTTCATCCGATTACGTGTTATTTATTCCCGATTTTCACACCGATTCAAGGTTCGAAATACCATTATATCAAATAGTCAATGTTCAATCAAGCGTCTAAATGTTTGTTTCGACTGTTTTTGAACCCTCGGACCATCGGTTTTGAAACCGATTTTCATAACTTGTGTTTTTACGTGTTGAACATTATACTGATCGTCAACATGTCCTTAAAACTTGTGTTTAAGAGTACGTAATCATCTAAACTAGCCGAATCATCAACTGCACGTTGTTCCACATTCCTTACTGTCGCCGATTCAGATTCAGGCGAAGTTAGAGCTTAAGTTCGCCTGAGGCGAAGTTATCCGTAACTTCGCCCGAAGCTTAAGTTCGCCTGAGGCGAAGTTATCCGTAACTTCGCCTGAAACTTAAATTCGCCTGAGGCGATGTTGTGATGAGGCGAAGTTAACATTAACTTCGCCTAGATTTTTTTTACTTAATATTAATTAGACGAACTTAAAGCTGAAGCGAAGTTGTTCCCAACTTCGCCTCAACTTTAACTTCGCCTATACAGAGTTTATCACAACTTCGCTCATGGTAACAAAGCGAACTTGTGCTATGTCTTTGTGTCGTTCTAACTTGGTTAGTTTGTTGCAGATATGGCTGCGGTAGCTGGTGCTGGAGGTGCAGGAGGAGACGATGGTGATAACCAACGTCAATTCTTCCCGGGTCACAATATGTACATTACACTTGACCCGGAGGCGAGCGGCGTGGACGATTACCGCGAGATCATAACTTTCCTCCTACGCTCGAGGATTTTTCATGCCATAACAAACACTCTGCCGATATCCTTGCCGAATATCGAAGACTTCTGGCAGACGGTCGAATACGACTGTCGTGTTGAGCCCCCGGTCATGCGAGCAACGGTGAACAATCAACAAGTTCACTTCAATTCTGAACATATTCGGGTGGCGTTACGCTTCGGTGAAGAGACTAGGGACGACCCAACTGATTTCGTAGCTCCGTTCCGTGATGGAGCGTTTCTCCGAATGGGCTACTCTGGTCCATTAGGAGATACCCAAAGGAGGAAGGGTTTCCTTCTAGATCAGTGGCGCTTCCTCATGCACGTTATGATCGTTTGCATGTCTGGGAGGAAGGCGGGCACTGACGGTATGTGTGCGACCATGCAGTCTGCAATGACGTCACTGACCTATAACAAACGTTATAGCTTCAGTCAAATGGTCTTCTACGAGATTGACAGGCAAAGGAGGGCGATGTCTCGGGAGCGGTTCATTATGTACCCACGTTTTATCCAAATGATATTGAACCATGTGGCTCCGAGTCTACCTCAGAGACACCCGATAAGATACGTGGAATCGGTGAGCAAACGTATCTTTGCTCAATGCCGCACTTCGAGTGCAAGGAGCAACCCTGAACGTCGTCCCAGGCATACTCCACTGTTTGGTTTTTTAATCAACCCACAGTATGTTCCTGCTGGTGGGGACGAGTTCCGAGATCCTCAACCGCGACAGGCAAGAGCAACTCAAGCTGTTCCTGCTCCTGCTGTGCCTGTTGTGTCCGCTGCTGAGGATATTGATCTTGACGCTGTTTTTGGAGGTCAAGGTTATTTTGATATGGATCACGTTGAAGAGGTGCAGGTCTCGGCTGCACAAGGTTCGGGTGTGAATATGACTAGAGCAGCTACGTCGATGGCTGACTCCGATTTGGATGAGATTATGAATGAGGGGAGACGGTTGATGGTGTCTCGAGAGAGAACGATTGGGAAGAGAAAGAGAACGGAAGATGATGAAGAGTCAGAAGAGGAAGAAGATATACATAAGCTGATAAGAAGATCAAGACGGGAGAGGACAGGTGCTGGCATGGGAGCTGGAGAGACTTCAAGGACTGTACGTTTTGCTCCGGCAGCACTGTCTGGTATGTCTATTGTTCCTTCTTCTGTACAGGTGACAAGTACAAGCGCTGCGGATGTTCCCATGGTGGCTACATCAGCTGCTGGCATTCCATCCACCACTATCATCCAGACGTCGACTCCAGAGATCGTGTCTCTACCACCTCCAACGCTTACTCAGTCGGTGGTAGCTGCACGATTTGTAGAGTCAACGGTCGTCACTGCTGCAGGGTTATCAGGTATGGTACCATCTGCGGTTACGCCTGCTTCTGGTGTCTCGCCTTCGCCTATGTCAGACTCAGAGAGAATAGCTTCACTAGAGCGGATCGTGGCAGAGCAATCGAAGACTATTCAAAGCCTAGTGGAAGCAAATCAACTACAGGCATCCCTCCTGGTTGAGCATGGGAAAATTATAGATGCCTTGAAGGAGTTCTTGGCATCTCAGGGGGAGATGAGCTGTAAGGGCGACGAGCTCAGAACGAAGAAAAGAAACGACCGAGACGATGATCCCAATGCATCGAAAGATGCAGGTGGTGAGCTGCCAAGAACTTCTCAAGCTCTTGGTACTTCCACAGCTGAGGGGGAGTCTACCGACGCGGCTGGTGGTGATGATGTGGTGTTAGTTGAGGATGACGTGATTGATGCATTGAAGGAACTGGACGATGATATGTTCAGCGATGATGTGTTATTTGATGAAGATGTGCTGCCGAGTGATGTGATTGAGAAGATCGGTGAGCAGATTGTGATTGAAGATGGGATAGAAGAAGGGGAGTTAGTAGAAGAAGATGTTGAACACGAGATCCCTGATGTTGAGAAAGCCGACATGGGTGCTGAGATGGATGAGACTGAGTGGGAGGAGCAGCTTAGGTGGAAGGAAGGCTGTGCTCATTGGTTTATCAAGACCAAGAAGCCTGTTGTTCCAGCCATGTTCAAGAAGAGTTATAACATCAAAGGCTATGCTGAGTCGAAGAAGGGAATTATCTGTTGGATTTATGATGAACAGATGAAGTTGTTTGTGGTGAAGCGTTACGATGGTATTCAATACTTCAAAAGAATGTTGAGATCTCTCAATACGTTGCCGGAATGTGAAGTGAAGGATTTGGCCAGGTTGGGCCTGATAAATAGAAGTGACAACAACATGGCAAGAGTGATTGAGAAGATCGTGTGGAAAGAAAGCATAAAAGAAAAGAAGTTTGAAATATTAAAGCCACAGAAGGGAAAGCTCGTGGAGGATACAGAAAGGGGATTGAGAGCAGATGGCAAGCCATGGATGGTGATGAAGTACAAACCGATCCGATGCATCAAGGAGGTTCCAATGAAGACTATGCCTCAAGATGTGTTGAAGAATCTAAAATGGTGGTACGTTGATTGCCAGACTGCTGAAGCCGTGATGGAAGATGAGGATGAACAAGAGATCCTTAGAGTTTACGATCTGATGCATCTTGTAAACTTATCGCAAGCTGATCTGAAGATGCTCAACGAGAAAAAGATCTTTTATATTCCAGCTTGGAAGGATGAAGCAAGAAAGTATCAACGAGTTGTGACGGTATGTGTTAGAGAAGGAGTGCACGCGTGAAGATACAGGATTACGAGACAAGAGCTGAAAGATCAAGATATGAAGCTACTGCCAAGGGGGAGTCTGTTGGTGCATAGATGTCAGTAGTTCATATGTCTAATGTCTGTAATCAAGTCTGTAATATTGTTTGTGTATTTGTTTGTAAAAGCGAAGTTGTTGACAAGTTCGCTTAGGCGAACTTGTTAACCAAGCGAAGTTGTTGACAAGTTCGCCTAGGCGAACTTGTTGAACGAGCGAAGTTATAGACAACTTCGCCTGAGGCGAAGTTGTCGTGTATTTATATAGGCTACGAGTGAAAGTTTTGGTTGATCGAGTAGTTCAGTTTACGTGTATTTCAGTGAGTCTATTGACGTGTGATCGAGAGTCTGTAAGTAACACGGTTCGAGTTATTAATATAACGTGAGTTTGTTCGTATCGTGTTCGTGTGTTCGTAAGCTTGTGTTCTACGTCCGTAACGATCTACACAGGGATTCCGCACCTGTGTATATCGGGATATCTCGTGTGATCCGTCCAGGGAACCTACAATATATATACAGTTCTAGCCCAAAAATATACTTTAATCACTTATTGCTTCCACACTTAAATTATTTAGAGGATTATATTATAATATGTTTAACCTTCAACCCAAACCCGTATCCATATTTAAACCCGTAACCCTTTTTAGGTTTTCTTGGTCCTTAATCTTCGTTAAAATCAAAATAGATCTTACCAAATCACGGATAATGTTTAACCGATCTCAATTGTAGCTTATAATTGGAAAAACGAATATTAACTGATCATACTTCTTAATTTATCAAATCGTCTCTATACCCGTTTCTCATTACACGCGTAAACAAACACCAAAATTCAATTAAACAAGCATACAACATCTTCTCATCAGCGCAAACACTAACCCTATATCCAATTGTGTTTTAATCATGAATATGTGGGTGTTCTTGAGCCTCTTCTGCCATCACCTGTCTATACCAATTTAAGCATCGCCTGATCATTGTTACAGGTAATGTTTGTTATGATTCTGTTCGTCGTGTTCCGCTGAGTATTAACCCTAAGGTTAATTGTATCAACATTAACGGATTAAACGAGCTTGATATCTAGGGTTCTTATTGTATTTGGGGCTTTTGTCTGTACTGGTTTAAAATTATTATTTTCAGTTATGAACCAATTAACACACCAGCTCAGGTGGCTGGTGTGTGTAGTTGTTTTTCTCTTAAGCCGGCCATGGCGCGGGTTCGAGTCCCGGCCATGGCAGATTACTTATTTATTTATTTTTATTACTTTGAAAGGTTTTTAGTAATTTAATATAGTTATATTATATATTAAATAAACGTTATACTATTAAAACCAACAAATAAACCAATCTTTTTCCGAACTTTGGTTAAACACCACATTTATGTGTATATATTTATATCTATATGTTTATGTATGTAATATATTATTAAAAGTTTTAATATTAAAAAAAAGAGTTTTAATTTGATATAGATATTTAAAATTTATTGATTTACGTATTGAAATATAAAAATTCAAGTATTTTATAAAAGATTATAGTAATTCAAATAATAATATTTATAATTTATCTATTATTATTTACGACATTTACTTATAAAGAAATCATTATTTATAATGAAAAAAATATATAAACATATTAAACATATTTCTAGTTTAAAATGAACATCTAAAACAAATCTCTTATTATAATCTATAAAAAAAAATTATAAACATTTACCTAAGTATCTTTATGAAATTTATATTAAAATGTTGATAATGAAGTTTATATTAAAATAATGAGATAAATAGCTTAGTTAGGTTACCTCGATCATAAATTCCCGAGTCTCTATCTAGTTTCAGTTTCTTTATACGATCCATATTTATTTCCTCAAGTATTCATTATTAGGACTTCTCGTCGGTATCATTCCTGAAGAGCTTCGTTTACCGCTTTCTCACCTAATCATTTTCTATTGCTTAATTGCTAAGGTGAGTATTTCACTCCCCTCTTCTACGTATTTTAAACCATTTTGGGGACATGTGCGTATCTTAAATATCTAACTATTATCTAATACTCAAAACCGCAACTGTTAATCCTTGTGTGTATATCTGAATTTCAACCATTTTTTTTAAAACAAAATCAAGTACCATTACTTTATTTGAATGTTGTATGCTTACTTCGGCAACCGATGTCAATTTTTGTGGCAACGGTTTAGTCCTTGCTTGGTAACCAATGTCCATTTATATGGATTAGTTGAGCCCTTTCTTTATGATTTGATTGATTGTTTATGTGATATGGCTTAACTGTTTATTCTCACAGGAACAGTTTGCATCTTTCTTTATTTATTATATATTATTGTTGTGTCTTAAACTGGTGTTTTACTCACTCAACATGTGTTGTTGACAAAATTATATTTTATACGCATATGCAGGTTATCGTAGGAATTTAATGCAGGTTGGTGAAGACTTAGTGAAGAATTTAAGTTATGAAATATACAATCAAGAATTTAATTTGTAATTGTTGTTTGTTTAATAAGTTGTATTTTGTACTTGAATTATTTGAATTATTAAAATCGAATTAAATAGATATTGTCATTTAAATAATATTGCATGATAGTAACCTTTGAAAAGATGTGAGCAATCAGTTCGCCCCGGCATTTCCGCCGTAGGTTGGGGTGTGACAGTTATCATACAAGCGAAGTTAGGTTTAACTTCGCCGCATAAATGGTGCCGAATCCAGAACCCAGTCTATTGAAAAAATGGACAATCAGAGACCAAAAATAGGTATAGGTAGGTGCGATTAAGGTCTCGAAGGTCCGGATATTGCCACTCATTCAAAAACATTAGTGTTTAATTAGGTACAGGCTTATACTAGAAAACCGATTAAAAAAAACCATTATGGATCAGATTAACAATCAAAACAGGTAAATTATGAATCGATATAGGCCAATGGACCTTATTAGACAACGAAAATCATATTATAAGAAGGAAGATTCAAAGAACAAGTTCGCCGAGGGTTTAAGAAAAAGTGGTTTGACCAAATTTGACCTATGTTGCCTTTTATACTTTTGAGAAAAACCCAGGGGCGAAGTTATGCTAACTTCGCCCGGTTGATAACTTTGCTAGAGGCGAAGTTAATTTTATAAATCGATCAAAAACGAGTAACCAATATTTTATTTTAAACACCATGAAGATAAAACGTATAACGTAATACAAAACAAAAGCAATATACAAAGACGGGATCAAATTTCAGTCTTTCAGAATACCCTGCATGTTTAAGAAAAGATCCGAACAGGAATCATACTGAGTAAGAGGCTGTCACAAGGATTCATGTTCAGCGTTATTATGACATAGAGAAACATGTTGCAGGCAGGTATAAAACTTAGCATGGTTTTCATTGCTTCTGTGATACGGATTATGTTCAATTAGGCTCAAAATTTAGATGGACATCACTTAAGGAATTGTGATGCCTCCTATCTATTCTCAAGGCGTATTTGGCTTTCCCCAGATCACCCCGATTCGACTTCGACCCGTAGTGTCTGATCAAATAACGTACATTTGAGTCGGCTTTACAATCCTTTCACATAGCTTTCATAAGACTTAGTTGGTGCCTCATCCATATTATTTTGGGCTTGATGAATTTCAAAGGCAATAAGACAAAATAAAATTTTCATCATTCATCATCATTTTTTATTTTTTTTTATTATTAATAGAACCATAAGGAACACCTGCAAGTCCCGAATCTGGATCACTGCAGAAAGATAACACAATCTTCGCTGGGATCAAGACACTCACGGGCTCGTGTATGACTGGGTAATCACTTTTATGCCTATCATTCGGAGAGATATATGTGGAGACATGCACATTTCAAAATGACTCTCCATAGTAAATCGAGTAAGTTTAATTTGTATCACTTCTACTTTTACGCACCATGGAAAGCTACCATACCAAACAATGACTGTTCTAAAGTCTTTTATGCCTAATAACTTCACCCGTTAGGCACACAAAATCAGTTTATCTATCACTCTCCAAAGGTTGGATCAATTTTCAATTCAACACCAATTTTGAAACTTCGTGAGAAGCTTAGACTGAAAAAATATATCATTTCCCCAAAAAAAATTTATATTCAGACGCCCCGATCATTTCTAATTCTTTAGGTAAATGGCTATCCTAAAAATCCAGTGGATTAGCAGGACCAACCACATATGAATATGTGTCCCTCCGACTAAGTATAATCGACATAATTTTCAGCGAAGGAATAAAACTCATCAAAAACCGCCCTAGTTGCTTTCAGTTATTAGGTTAATGGCTATCCTTTGAGTCTACAAGTAGATGCAAGGACCAAACATATTCAAGAATATGTCCTTCAAACTTAAGCTACCGACATAATTCTCAGCGATAGTGATTTTTTTTAAACGCAAGAAAACACGGTTACTCGGGATTGATCATCCCATTAAACTCAATAAGGTTTTAAAAACGGGATCGGTCAAAAGCTTTTGTAAAAAGATCTGCAAAGTTATCTAGTGAATCCACCTTCTCAAGCAAGATTAATTTCTTCTCAGCACAATCCCGTATAAAATGATGACGAATGTCAATATATTTTGTTTTACTATGTTTAACGGGATTGTTAGTTACTGAGATAGCAACAGTTTTATCAATGCAAATAGGAGTTTGAGAGAAATTCATACCATAATCTCGCATTTGTTGTTGTATCCATAAAACCTGAGAGCAGCAGTTTGATGCTGCCATGTATTCTGCTTCACAGGTGGATATGGCGACAGAGGTCTGCTTCTTGCACTGCCAAGACACCAATCTTCCTCCTAGAAATTGACAACCACCCGTTGTTGACTTCCTGTTCTGATTGCATCCTCTATAGTCTGAGTTAGTGTATGCAACCAGATCCAGTTCTCCTCCTTTTGGATACCAGAGACCCAATTTAGGCTTTCATTTAAGATACCGTAAAATTCTCTTCACTCCTTTCATGTGCGACTCCTTTGGATTAGCCTGAAAACGAGCACAAAGACAAACTGCAAACATAATGTCAGGTCTAGAAGCAGTTAAATACATTAAAGAACCTATAATAGCCCGATACTTAGTGGGATCCACATCTTCATCACTTTCGAAGTCAGCACCTAGTTTGTGGTTGACACAGATTGGAGTGTCAAACGGGGTGCTATCTTCCATCTTAAAACGCTTAAGCACATCGTGAACATATTTAGTTTGATGAATGAACATGAAATCCTTCTTCTGATCTACCTGTAAACCCACAAAGAAAGTTAATTCACCCATGGCACTCATCTCAAACCTTTTCTTCATGACCGCTTCAAACTCCTAACACATAGAAATTTTTGAGGCTGCGAAGATGATATCGTCCATATAGACCTGGACGAGAAGAAAATCATTACCATTTCGTTTTACAAAAACTGTAGATCTTTCCTCTCACAAACCCATTATCCAGCAAATAATCAGACAGAGTTGCATACCAAGCTCGTGGATCCTGATGTAGACCATATAATGCTTTACTGGGCTTGTACACATGATCCGGAAAGTCTAGGTCAGGAAAACCCGGAGTTTGCTCGACATATACCACTTCATTGACCTTGCCATTTAGGAATGCACTTTTAACATCCACATGAAACACTATCATCTCTTTGTGTGCAGCAAAGGCCAGGAAAAGTCGAATTGCCTCCAAACTTGCCACAGGAGCAAACACTTCATTGTAGACAATCCCTTCTTATTGATTAAATCCTTTGACAACTAATCTTGCCTTGTTACGAATGATTACCCCTTTCTCATCTCTCTTGCATTTGAATACCCAATTCGTACCGATTGCATTCACATCTCGTGGCTTTTCAACCAAACGCCATACTTCCATTGTGTCAAACTGAGACAGTTCTTCCTGCATGGCTTCTACCCACGAGCTATCCTTCAATGCCATCTGATAGTTCTTTAGTTCAATCTAACTGATGATACAGGCATACAGGCATTCATTCATAATACCAGTGTCTTTAATGCTTTCATACACACATGTGGTTTCCTCCAAACTTCTTCTGGTTCGCACTCCATCGGAAGGATTACCGATCACGTTCTCCAAGGGATGATTCTTGTGGATTCTAGTGGTTTGAACGGGACTAACTTCTAAGTCTTCTCCAAGATTCGAAGAAACTTCATCTGAATTGTGTTGAGTGTGAAATGGATTGAAAAAGTCATCATCACTTGAGACAGCAGGAGTTTCAACAGAACTTGACACTGTGGACGATGCATAATGGTCTCATCATCATCGAGCAGCATTTGAGTGGCCATCCTTTCTTATGTGTCTGCAAAATCTAAATAAGCTAAGTTAAAAGATTTAAATAATTTATCATAGTCGAAAGCCTCTGCTGGTCCCATGCTAGGCTTTGGTGATTTGTAACTTGTAATGTCAGTGTTACAAACCACCTCAACCTTGTTGTTCGATAGGTTAAAGATTCTTCTGTTGGTTGATCCAACTACGTAACCCACGAGAATACCTTTGTCAGCTTTCTCACCAAATTTTGAGTTAGTCTTTAAAATCGAACATGGGGACCCAAAAGGTTCAAGACCTTTTAGATTAGGTTTTCTACCATGCATTAATTCATAACAAGTTTTATTTAATCTTTTAACAGTTAAAACACGATAAAGGATATAGCAGGGCGTGGCCACAGCCTCAGCCCAGAACACCACGGGAAGTTTAGCATCTGCCAGCATAGTCTTGGCGCCTTCGATTAGAGTTCTATTCTTCCTTTCAGCTACTCTATTATGTTGCGGAGTATATGGTGCGCTAAACTGATGTTCAATCCCATTCTGCAACCAAAACATCTCCATTTGATAGTTCTTGAACTCTTTGCCGTTATTGCTTCTGATGAACTTGACCTTTCCCCAACATTATTTTCCACTTTGTTAATCAAGTTAATTACTAACTGCACTGTTTCATCTTTAGCCTTCATAAAATAAACCCATGAGTAACGTGAGTAATCATCAGTCACAACCAAGCAATATGACGTTCCACCCAGGCTTTTAACATTTATGGGACCAAAAAGATCCATGTGGAGCAAATCCAACGGTGTGACAATTGAGTTAACCCTTTTGGAGTTATGTGGTTTCTTGTGCTGCTTTCCTTTCTTGCATGACAGACATTAATCTTCAAAGTTGAAATTCTTTAAAGGAACCCCAATTACCAGCCCATTATTGACGATGTAGTTCATCTTTCGTAGATGGATATGACCCATTCTTCGGTGCCACAATTCTGACGCAGACTCTGTTGCTTTTGACAATAGACTTGATTCTTCCATTGCCATCTCGGTTGACCACATATCCATTACATATGTATTCTTCTCTCTTGGAGCTTTCATCACAACCCAGGTTTCAAGGATCTTGAAACCAGGATAAAACACGAGTGCCTCATCATTTGTAAAGTGCACAGTATATTCTTTGTCATAGATCTGAGAGACACTCAAAAGATTGTGCTTTAACTCTTCCACGAAATTAACCTTCTCTAACTTGATTCTCCCATTAGTAACAGTACCAATTCCAGTAATTTTTCCTCCACTTTCTCCGGCAAAACTAACCCTTCCTCCTTGAACAGTTTTCCAATCACGTAACAATTTCTTGTTACCTGTCATGTGCCGGGAATAGCCACTGTCAACAACCCACATGTTGTTTACAGTCCTGTTCGACTGTTTCTGCACAGTTACAGAAATGAATTAGAAGTGGGGGACCCAAGACCTTCTGGTCTTGGGTTGGTCACATCTGTTAACCAACATCCAACTCCTTGGTTGCCTAAAGTTCTTTTGAGGAAAGTTCCCATTTGATCTGAATGGAATATTTCTAGAAAACTGGTTATGAGGCCATCCAAACATCCTTGAGTTTCTAGCATTAAAGGATTCAAAATTACCCGTTCTGTGATTAACTGGGAAAAACGAGGTTGGTTTCTTTGAAATCTTGAATTTGTCCAACGATTAAAGTTGGATGCGTTAGTATTCTTAATAGCATCAGTTTTAATGTTTGTTTTATTCTCAGTTTTAGTTGGCCTCATATTTTTAGATTTCCTCCTTTTCGGAGGACAGTTATTGACAAAATGTCCTATCCTGTTACATCTAAAACAACTCTTGTTCTAACTATTAGTGTTCCTTTGAACGTTCGTATCGAAAGTTGCTGTAGACGATGAGGCTGTGTTACTATCAGTTTGTCTCACATAGGGGGAACAAATGGGTTTAAGGAAGATTTCCTTTTATCAAAAGTGTAATCCTCCCCCCGTTTGAGTAACACAACTTCATCATTCATCTTAACAGAGTCAAAGACTTTGTCAGAGTTTGAACAGTTTCAAACTGGACTTGTGACATAAGAATTGTCTGAACAGCTTCATTCTCATTAACATCGGTATTGTTAGCCTGGACCTTAATTGGTACTATCTGATCAATTTCAACACAAATGGATGGCTGATTACTAAGATTATAAGTATAATTATTATTGAATGGTGGTGGAACTTCTGTGTATCCAATTCTCCCTTTGTTGATTGGGGAACGTTGAACACTTAGTATATGATCAAGCATCACAGAAGAATTCCTAAAGTGTTCAATTTTCATGTTCAATTCCACCACTTTTACTTGGTAATCAGCTATCTGTTTATCCTTTTCAGCTATCAGTTTGGTCTTTTCTTCTACAACTTTATAGCTAAGATCAATGACTTGTATTTTTTAAGCTAGGGTGGCCTTAAGGCTTCTTATGTCTTTTTCACTAGCTTTTATTTTTACCGAGTAACTATTTTCTTTATTTTTGGAATAATGATGTTCCTCTTTTAACGTTTTTAATTCTTTATAAAAGCTTTTAATTGATCAGACAGTTTTTCACATTGTTCACA
>NW_027500721.1:0-24520 GCF_021521415.1 Bidens hawaiensis | reverse complement strand
AAGTAGTTTCAAAACATGGAGTCCCAGTGTCCATCATTTCTGATAGAGATAGTCGGTTCACCTCAAGGTTTTGGAGATCATTACAAGAGGGGTTAGGTACTCGACTGGACATGAGTACGGCTTATCATCCTCAAACGGATGGACAAAGCGAACGAACGATCCAGACATTGGAAGATATGCTGCGCGCGTGCGCGATCGATTTTGGAGGTAGTTGGGATACCCACCTCCCGTTGGTTGAATTTTCTTACAATAACAGTTATCACACAAGCATTAAGGCTGCGCCGTTCGAAGCTTTATATGGGCGCAAGTGTAGATCCCCACTGTGTTGGGCTGAAATGGGCGACAAGCAAATGACTGGTCCAGAAGTGATCCAAGAAACAACAGACAAGATTTTTCAGATAAGGGATCGCCTTAAGGCAGCACGCGACAGACAGAAAAGTTATGCTGATATGAGAAGGAAACCGTTGGAGTTTCAAGTAGGGGATAAAGTACTTTTGAAAGTCTCTCCATGGAAGGGAGTCCCCCGTTTCGGTAAGCGAGGAAAGCTAAATCCGCGCTACATTGGACCTTTTGAGATCCTGGAGAGGATCGGTCCAGTTGCTTATAAACTCCGTCTACCCGCCGAACTCAGTGGAGTTCATGATACGTTTCATGTATCCAACCTCAAGAAATGTTTATCTGACGAAACGTTGATTATACCGATGGAAGAAATTCATATTGACAAACAGCTGCACTTCGTAGAAGAACCTATAGCAGTAACCGATTGGAAAGAACAAAGGTTGCGCAGAAGCAGAATCAAGTTGGTAAAAGTTCAATGGAACTCAAGGCGTGGGCCTGAATTCACTTGGGAAAGAGAAGATCAGATGCGCATGAAATACCCACACCTCTTTCAGAACATGGCTTCTGCCAGCAACGTCTCCTAAATTTCGGGACGAAATTCGTTTAACGAGGGGAGAGTGTGACACCCGGTAAATTCCCCAATCCCTTAAACTAAGTAATCAACCTAATAATTAGGTGATTGTAAATATTATGCGCGCCATGTTAGTCAGCGCGTGCATTTGTTATGTGCGCCCTGCGCGAGCGCGCTATGTTAAGAATCAGCGCGGGCACATTATGTGCGCCCGGCGCGAGCATATGTTAGAATCAGCGCGGGCATTTGTTTGCCCTGCGCGAGCGCGCCATGTTAGTCAGCGCGTGCATGTTATATGCGCCATGCGCGAGCGCACCATGTTAAGAACCAGCGTGGGCATATGTTATATGCGCCATGCGTGAATGTTTTGGCTTTATGTTTTCATGTAACTTAACGTTGTCTAATGGGTTGACCGTCACGCATGATGCTAAGGCGGGTGCACCCTAAATCGTTTATGCGCGTGCGGAAGGGAACTAACCTCCCCGCATGGCGGGAACATTGAGAGCTAGTTTGTCTGAAGCTCCAGGATGGAATTGACTTCAACATGACTGATCACTATGTTGAAATACCAAGACCACCTGGAGAATCTACAAATGAAACTCAAATGTCCCTAACTGCGAGAAGGTTACGCACCTACCCGCAGCAAAGAAATGTTCTACACGCAGAAAGCTATGCGCACCAAGTTATACGCGCAGAACACTTAGTCAAAATGTTCAGATTTACGGAAATTGTTCCCGCCCAAAAGAAAACAGTAACGTGTTTCAGAAAATTTCTACTTTTTACTGTGCACTGGCAAAAGCACACTGTAGCATGAACAGTCAACTATCAGCCACCCTACTTTCACCAACCACAGACCTGCATGTCCTGCAAAAATCAGAATCTTTCACCCACTCCTCCACTTTTGAATAAATAATAATACTTTCCATGCTTTATCATCATCACACCTAGATATGAAAAGATTACAATCCCCTAAATCAAGGGATTGTGTTCCATCGAATTTGCCTATAAATATGTAACCTAAAATTATCACTCAACACACTTCAAACTTCTCTCTTAAAACTGCAAATCTGCCCTGAATCATCTCCCAAGCATCTATTTTGATTTTCAATTCCGTTCCTGTTACAAGGTAAGCCGAGATTATAACCGTGAGATCTACTTTCCGACCCATATATCTTGATCTTAATATACATATTTGTTATTTAATCGTATTCTAGACCTTCGATTCCGAGGCCAACACCAAGAAAACCCGAATCTCGATTAATTCCATAACAAGAACCACAGGTGAGTCTCACAGCCCCTATTTTCACTGTTTTCACTGTTTTTAAACTGTTTTCGGGGCGAGGGACACGTACTTAAATAATGATTTATCATGGTATACTTACAAGCTATGCAAGCGATTTTGTGTTTAAGTTATGTTTCATGATGAGCAATGCGAATGGTTATCTAAGGTTTTCGATGTATGTGCGCTAGAACTCGAGTAAGTGATCACTTTACCATTGGAACTCTAAGGGTAGGGACTGCTGGTTTGATCCACCCACTCGTAGGGGTCGCACCTCTTTGCATGGACGAGTGCCTAGTATGGTCATGGGGCAGTACTATGGGTTTGAGCCCGCTCGTAGGGGTCGCGCCTCTTTGCATGGACGAGCGCCTTGTTTTCCGGCACAACGTCCGCGCGTAACCCGCGGGACGGTAATATGTTATTTTAGCTCGTAGTGGCAGCGCCACTTTGCATAGACGAGCACGGTTTTTCAGAAGTGTCCGCGCGTAACCCGCGGGACGATATTACATTGTTTTAGCTCGTAGTGGCAGCGCCACTTTGCATGGACGAGCACATTTTCCTGAAACGTTCGCGCGTAACCCGCGGGACGGTATTACTTATGTTTAGCTCGTAGTGGCAGCGCCACTTTGCATAGACGAGCACAGTTCCCAGAAATGTTCGCGCGTAACCCGCGGAACGATTTTACCAGAATATATTGATAGAGCTATGTTTTACCAAGCATGTGTTTTAATGAGGCTAACAGAATTATGTTTCAGAATGATTATGATGCAATACGATTTATCAAGTTACTAAAACTTGTGAACTCACTCAGTTTATACTGATTCAAATGTTTTTACGTGTCTTTCAGGAAATAACTAGGTAGCGCATGGAGTCACACTTAGAGCACCACACGCTGAACATCTAAAACAAGCTTTTTGGAAGATTTTGGTTTTATCCCCTCGATGCGCACGGTTACCCGCCGCGCAAGGGGATATGGCGAGGAAATCTTCAGTTTTATACTTGGATGTTTTTATGTAACTTTTAAACAATGTAATGTATTAAACATTTCTTACGCAATGAAAATCTTTGAATGTTTGCAATGGCCCGTGCTTAATTATCAATCCCCACTCGCGCGCGCCCGGCTGTTTCCGCCGCTCAGGGCCGGGTGTGACATAAGTGCTTGATGTGTGTAAGATTTGCGTGCAGGATGTTAGGATACACTATAACAAATAGAATTGTGTATCGTATTGTATGATGTGTGTATCACCTAGACGGTAATGAAATACAAGATAATGTAATTTGAAGTATATTAATGTATTCAGTTTTCTTTATAAACAATGTGGTTGATATCAGACGAGTCTGTTGCACCCCGTTTACGTTTCCGCTGCGGTTGCGGGGTGTTACAGAACTTGGTATCAGAGCCATTGGTTATAAAAGAATTAGGATGTCTGTAAAAGATACCTAAAATATAACCAGTAGCTCAAGTATTATAGGATCTGAATATCAACTAATAATTTATAGTGACGAGGTCTGGATGAACTTGGATGGACAAGTGAGTTGTTATGGTCCGGAACATAATAACAGACTTGTCCGCACGAGGGAATTCAGGGGAAGTCACGGGGTACGTTAATAGGTAAAAATGGCAACATATGTGTAAAGTATATAATATTATTTATGTGTGCTAATGTGTATATATATATACGTGCATATCTTGTGGGTACATGTATTGAGAAATGGGACCCGGATAAGGAACCGGGGGATGAAATAATAAAAGTACCGAGGATGCTGAAATTTCTAGAGCATCGGTTGATAATGAGTCTGACTTATCGGGCCATAGTTATGATAGTACCAAGTTAGATCTCCCGTTTGACATTAACCAGAAATATCTAGTAACCGTCACTCCCAACCAAAATTGATAAATCCTTTACCCTACCAACACCGGTACCGTATATCCTAATAACCCCATATGTTCACCCGAACCGCCGACCCTCACGTACGGACGGACCTGTACCTGAACCCATTCTTGTTCCATTAAAATAAAAATAAAATAATAATAATAAAATGGATAATAAATGAGCAGATAAAAATAATATATAGAAATATATATATGTATTGCTCACTCTCAAACATATGAGACATACCACCTCCAGATCGAGAATTACTGATTTTAGCAAACCTAGAACGCCTGAGGACATTGGCTGAGCAAGTGATAGAGTTTCCCATAATAGTAATTAATAATATTTGAAGGCAACCCATGTAGCGCGATTACCTTGAACCTTGCAACTCCCTATGTTAACCTTACATCCGTTAGATGCCTATACCCATGTATACTCGAATAGAATGATTACCCATACACAAAGAGGTGTTGGAATCATTATAGCATAGTTGGGTATTCGTTCGTAGGTGGTATACTGTGTATGCCGGATATACGAATAAACACGGATATTATAACACCGTGGTACGTAATCGTTTGATGCTCACAGTGAGCATGTATCGGTTATGCTGACATGCAGAAGGATATTGAGATCAAGTATATTAAACATTAATCTTTGTTGAGAAAGGTCTATATGTCAGTTGGTGACAAGGGTTATGAAATATATTTGAACGTTAACCGACGACAGGTTAAGTCCATATGTTATTATATTTGTGTGACATATATACTAGATACCGGTATGTGTAATATATATGATAATATTTGGTGTGTATGTGTACCTGCTGTTATGATTGAGCTGGTAACGAGTTATATGGTTAGATTAGTATTGATTACTGCGTACGGGATGGGTACGGCAGAATGATATAAAGAGAGTAACTCCAATGATGGAGATTGATATAATTCAGTTGATTGCTCAAAGATAGCAGATGATGATACCGAATGTCGTATCACAGATCACTGCTAGTGTTGATGCAAATGTGATCGCAGAATTATAGATCGAGCAATCACATGATTATGAATATTTCAATTCTTAGTGTTATTACTAAGAGTGATATTGTACCACCGAATACTGTTACGACTACAAGTATTAGTTATAAACTAAACATGAATGGTAGTCGTAATGAATTAGATCTGGTATGAAGGATATGTTTATCGGTTGTGTTAAGGAAATTATTAATAGTCCACTGATGGTAAAGGGAGGAATAGATTAGCGAGTGGATAGAAAAGATCGAAATGGTTAAGGATATTGGTAAGAGTCTAGAACATTGTGTAATGAAATATGCTACAGATATGTTGGTAGATTATGTTGTATCGTGATGGAACACGATGGTACAAAATTACAGTTAGAAAATTATTACTCAGATGATATGGTCGGAATTTAAAATTCTTGTGCTAGAGCACTTTTATTCGAATAATTAAGTTCAGAGATTGGAAACTGAGTTATGGAAGATAGAAATGTTGTGTGCTGATCACATAGAACACGCTAATCGTTTGAAGGAATTGTCATGTCTGGTAACATGGCTAATTACTCCTGAAACTAAGCGAAGTGAGCGCTATATTGGGACTAACTCCATCGATAAGGAGTATAGTCAACCCTGTAAAATATACAACATTTGGAAGGGTTGTGTCACAAGCCAGCATTGATATATTCGACTTTATGGGAAGCAGAATGGAAGGACGTTAGGTGAGACGTCGAGTGCTAAAGAAGAGAAATGATAAAGGTATAGTGCAAAATAGACTTGTGAATAAGTAGGTATGCCCTACAATCCAGAATTATACCAAGACTAGTTCTGGTGTGAAAACATGAACCGCATGAAGGGTCTTTCCCTAAATGTGGAAAATATGGTTATCGGCAGGAAGAAGAATGTCGAGTGATAGTAGGCCACAGGTGTGGTAAAGATGGAAGTAATGCCCCAATTGGACTATTTTCATATAATGGACTATTTTCATATAATGAGCTGACTGGTGTATAAAAACCCTAAAAATGGACTATTTTCATATAATGAGTTAAACAAGTAAAAATAAATCATCCGAAAATAATTCGGATGATTTGAGTAATTTTAACCTATTTTAACAGTTGCCGGTACGCCAAAGACGGAAACGGGTCCCGCGGCCAATCGGGACGTCTAAACCGAGCTATAATTTCACCTCTTTAATTAAATTATCAGTCAACCACTATTTTCGGGTCGTGTGTGACCAAACTCATTTTTGAAACATAAAAACGGATAACCGTGCTAGGCACGCAAAACGAGAAAAACGACTAATAGTAGTTGTGACCATGGAACTCTAAACGACATCACAATCTGAGTCCGGAGAAGTGTTTCTGGGTTAACCTTGCCCCCAGAACGGGTACAGTGCTGGGTTAACAGTGCCCCCAGATGTACCGGTTAACTTGGTTAAAGTTATATTAATAATGAGTGTATAGTAACGATCGTAGGGATCATATTACAGATTGGACGTGTTAATTGATAATGATTGTTGTTACCTGCTTGCATGTGCTAATGTGAGTTTCACGAGCCCCTTTTTCTGAATTGTTTTCAAATATTTTCCCCGGGCGGAAAGCATGTTACTATTGAAATGTTTAAATACATACTGAACGCATGGATTTGCGTGTATTTATATATATTTGATTGTACGGGAATTGTACGGAATGGGTACAGTACTGGGTTAACAGTGTCCCCAGATGTCTTTTGAAGTGTTACTGGGTTAACTGTGTCCCCAGATGTCTTTGGAAGCGTTACTGGGTTAACTGTGTCCCCAGATGCCTTTGGAAGTGTTTCTGGGTTAACGTTGCCCCCAGAATGAGTACAGTACTGGGTTAACAGTGTCCCCAGATAATATTATATTATGATATGGATTTATCATGGTTTACTCAAATTGTGAAACTCACCAACTATTCGTAGTTGACCCGTTTTCTCACATGCTTTTCAGGTACAATTAAGATGAAGTGATTGCTTACGTGCTAAGTGCTTGATGTGTGTAAGATTTGCGTGCAGGATGTTAGGATACACTATAACAAATAGAATTGTGTATCGTATTGTATGATGTGTGTATCACCTAGACGGTAATGAAATACAAGATAATGTAATTTGAAGTATATTAATGTATTCAGTTTTCTTTATAAACAATGTGGTTGATATCAGACGAGTCTGTCGCACCCCGTTTACGTTTCCGCTGCGGTTGCGGGGTGTTACAATAACATGTCAAACAAAAAAATAGGAAAAATTAAAAAATACAAAAAAAATATAAAACAATCATTGTTATAAGTATAACATATAACCGGAAAAACCTACCAGCAATACTCACCGGAAAAAATGTAAACACGCCGATAAATTGTAGACATCGCCTTTCTTTAGTTAAAACCTAAACTGATATTATTAGAAGAAACATAAAAAGATACGAGGAAACAATAACCGGAAGAAAATATATTATTGCCGGAATTACATAGATCAACAATCGGAATTTAATATATAATAGAAACTTACCAGAAAACGATTAATAAAGATATAGATATGGAGTGGCTGGAATATGGGAGAGGATGAAAGATGGTCCGGTTATTATTAGAGAAAGATAGAAAAACATGATTATGGTGAAAAATTATGAAATGTTATTGTTTAAATATATGTTAGATGATGAGTTGGCATAATTATGAAAGGAATGGGTTAATGGGTTAAATGGATATCCAAGACCCGCGAGAAAATAAGCTTAAATGGGTTAATGTGTTAGATATAGGTTAGTTGCTGAGTTGGCATGCTTAAGAATGGTAATGGTTGACATGGCAATGAGGTGACTTCCTATGTGGATGGCCTAGAATCTTAACATGTGGAAATTGTTCCTTACTTTAATAGTATGTATAGATATATTCTTGTAACCCTTATCATTAGATTATTGAAGTTAATACTTCTCAACATCGAACCCTAAAAGTAAAAGTTATTATACACCTAATAATATGTGTGTATAAGAACAATGCTCTTTTGCATTTTATTTGGAATGAGTTAATTTAGGTTACACAATATTTGTCAATTGTCATAAAAAGTCATTTGAGGCCTAGTAACACATGTGTAGACTTTACACATTTGAGACATAATGGGGTTTTTAGTATGTTATTGGGTTATTTTAGGTTATACGAAGTAACCTTGGTTCATAACAAATTTATGTTCCACCAAGCAACATTAGATTGAAACGAAGTGGCCTCATCTTATATAACTCACACATGCTTTAGGCCAAAGGGATTTTGGTGTAAAGGAAGATGCCTTTATCAATTTATAAGGTTATTGTACCTCCATCTTATATTAACATCTTCACCTCATGGTGGTCTTTACATGCATCATTGAAGCATTAAATACGATAGCACACATCATATAAACTACTTGATTCACGTTCATAGCATGGCCTATTAAATGTTGTTAATGAGTTGTAATGGATTTGAGGTTTATGCGATGTTTTTTACACTTGTTTCTCCAATCACTTCGGAAAATAGGGAGTCAGACGACTAAGGTTTAAAAAAAGTATAAGCATTGTTTCTCAATATGACTTGGCCTGTTAAAATTTTAGTTCCATAGGTAGAATGGTCCTAACAGGAATTTGAGTGTCTGTAGTTTGGATTCTAACACTTCAAATTGCACACACTTATCAAACGTGTTACAAACATTTAGTGAACTGTTTGTAAATCATTTGGCGGGTAGTTCATTTATCTTTGCTCATTTAATACACGAACAAAAATGAACGAAAGTTTGTGTTCATTTAATTAAACAAACCAAGATGAACGTATATTTCGTTCATTTATTTTTCTTCGTGAACGTTTATTTATGTTCAGTTTTGGATGAAACTTTGAATGAATAATCTACTTGATGTTTTGTATTTTTTTAGTTTGTGTTCATTTAAGTGTATATGTTTGTTTATATTTGTTTGTGTTCGTTTATGTTTTAAATTTTAAATTAACGAACATAAATGAACACCAACATATTCATTTTTTTAAACAAGGGATCATGAACAAAAATATTTATCAAATTAAGTGTTAGTGTTCATTTTTTTTTGAACGACAAGTGTTAGTGTTCATTTACATGCCTAAAATCGATGGTAAGGTAATATATGTACAAAAGTTAAAATGAAAAAAAAAACAGGAGTGTTTGAAAAGGAAGAGTGAAAGAAATGGAATTCCAGGATCAGAAAAGGAAATATGGAGACAAAAGGAGTTGTTGGTTTCAATTCAATTCAATTCCTACGTTGACTCACTGACCTCTCTTGTTTTGTTTCTTGTCGACTAAAGAGAGGGAAACGATTATTTATATAAAATGGGTAAAAAAGGAAGGGTAAATGGCGTGGAATTCCGGTGTTATATCGGGATTCTAAATCCAACAATGACATGACATTCCATGCAGGAGAGAAAGAAAGAGAAACACAGACAGGAAGAAGGTGTCATTTCTTTTATTATTCATGTCTCGTGCCTTTCACTCACACACTTAATCCAAACTGCCCCTCCCTCCTTTTATTTTCATTTACAGACTTTGTTTTATCTTATGTACCTTCATCATTTTCATATTCCAATCTTTTCATTATTATTATTTTTATTTTATTTTAAATGCGTACTTTAAGATAGGGACGATAATTGTTGACACGACCCAAAAACTCCCCGTTATGAAAAAAAAAAGTTTTGGCTTGTCTAACAAGACCTATTTTTTCCGTTTAAAATAAAGGCCGGGTTCGGGTTGTAAAGTTTGCTTAACATGTTGTGCAGTTTCATAATGCTCTACACCAATGATCCGGGGTTGTAGCATAGTTGACGTTGAATCTAAAGGATGTGTTTCTAGATAGATATCTTTAGCGGTTAATCCTCTTCATAGTACGCGATAGTAACATCTAAATGTGCAAATGCCGTAGCATTAGCAGGGTTTGTCAAATCATCTGCATGTACATTATAAACAACTTGAATAGAAGTTATAGGGTCATTTGGCAGAAAACCTACTTTATATTAAGTACACTTCATTTCGAATTAGCAAAAACAATGCCTCCTTGCATAATATGGATTGCAAACATTCATGATCGGGTTGACCCATTAACCGGTTTAACTAATTACAAACCCTTTTATAATAATATATTTTTTTCAAACTTTTATAATTATATTTTTTTATTTGTGTTTTGTTTCATTTTCTATATTTCCGAAAATACTTTTGTAATTTTCAAGTTATTTATCAAAATTTTTAATAATTTTCAAAAAAAAAAAAATCATATTACTCGTTTACTTTACTGACTCTAAATTATATCAACTTTGTTTGTTTTTTTTTTCTTTGATAAATTAGTTAAAACAATTTGTATTCGTTTCGGCTTGAATTTATGTGTGTGTGGGTTTGAGCTAGAATCTTTGGCATGAATTATAATACGGGTCCGGTTCGGGTTACATATATTAACCTTTCAAGCGGCAACTTTTTAACCTGTTAATCCGCTAACCTCTACCTTAAAGTAATCACTTCTTTTTTATGTGTACTTTTATTTTTATTTTTTTAGTAGACGGTGTAGAGTGAGGAAGATATAATAATTAATTATAATATAATTGAAGGATTAAAAACAATTACTCTATTTTATAATATTTGTGTAAAGTTATATGTGTGTTTGTAAGAATTTTTTTTTTTTTTTTGAAAAATAGAATAGGATAGGAAGGTTTACTGGTATTGGTATGTGAGAGAGACTGGGCATCTGCTCCCCTCTGCACTTCTTGTCACCAACTGAATCATCCACATTTCACACTTTGATAATTCATGTTTTCAGCTACCTTTTTTTCTTTTTCACCAAATTTAGATACTTTCCTTCACCACACCAATACTTTAATTCAATTTATACTCTTTTTCTCTTTTACATATTTATATGGAAATATAACTCATAAAAGTTAAATAAAAACTTTTTGTTTATTTTTTACTTTCATTTTGGTAAGAAAATAAAAACAAAAAAAAAAATAAAGAAAAAAAAAATCAACTTTTGAAGTTATCTAATGTAACTCATGCAATCGGTGCAACCGCACCACGAGGTGTATTAAAAATGAATTAATTTAAACATAACTTCTATGATAAGCGTATTAACCAGTTAAGCTCTTTACAAGTTAAAAGCTTTTAAAAATGTTTGTATATATTTATACTTTTTTGAGATCTAGTATCTAGACCTGCCGCGTTGCGGCATGTTTGGTCTAGCCTTTCATTTCGGCAGTATACATTAGTGTTAAGTGTGAAAAGGCCAAAGAGATGTAACATAATTTGAAATGTTGATCAAAGTTAGTAGTAATTGGTCACAACATTTTTCATTTAGATAATGAACTACTTTCTAGCAGTTTTATAGAGAGCATTTTATATATTGTTTTAGTCCTCAACCCCACCATCATTTTCTATTTACAAAAAGTGTGTTTGTTTGGTGGTTGATAGCATCATTTAGCTACACTAAGTTAAAGTCCTAGTAATTGATTTACAAAAAGACATAAATGGAGACGGTTTTCATCTTTTCAGTTTAAGAGACCGCTTTCCTTTGTAGTGGGAAGTCTTTAGTTGTTTCCCTCCCTTGACATTGTCTCTAGTTCCTATTTTATTTAAAATGTTATTAAGTTGAAGTATACATAATTGAATTTGATGTTTAAAGGGTAGTTATGGCTGGTACCTATTGTAATTGGGTGTTGCCTTTTTAATGGCAGTTTCTTAGTGTCTGGTGTCACAAGAGGGATTGATGTGAGTGTGTCGACCTCAGTTTGTAATGCAATAGCCTGACTGTTGGCCATGTTTGTGGCGTTGGTGACAACAGTTGTTTTGTTAGACTGTACGACTATTTCGAAAAGCTTTAGTTGACCAATGTAGCATGTTAGCCATCGCATCATTAAAGAAGACAACTTTGGTTGTTGCGGTGTCGTCTATGAGTGTCTCATTCACACAGTAGTTGTATCATATATATTGCTGTTATTGACATGAAGTATATAAAAATGTATATTTGTTTTATTTTGTATTCTTACCTGAACTTTGCCTCAATATCATTATGGTGTAGGCAGACGAATTCGACCGATTTTTCTCCTTGTGGGTAGCTTTCTTGAACATTTGGAGCATTGGGCAGTGTACCATGTTCGGTGTGATTCGATATCCTTTATGCGAGCAATGCACTTGTAATTGGTTTGTTATGTTTGCATATGTGTTAGCTAAATTGATGCAATTTGAACTTTTATTATATCTGAAGGATGTGCATGCGTGTAATTACCTTGTTTTCTATCAGTATCGGATGGATTGTGGCATTGCTTTCGAGCGATGGAAGGGCTTTGAGCCTGGATAGAGGTTCAGTTAAGTTAGTACGGTTGTTGGTACAATAGTTGTTTATTAAGTTTTTTTTACCTATTGAAATATCTATCAGTTCAGGATATGTTGGGTTAACATGGATGGTTGTTGCTCTGGTTGTTTCAAGTTGCACTGTAACATCGGAACTTTTCGTAAAGTATAATAATAGATTTATTATTGTTATGAAAGTTAATTACTTATTAGTTAAATAATAAAGTGTAAGAATGGGCTTATGAGATTAATTAAGTGATGGACTTAAGAGGTAAAATATGGACTTAGGAAGAGAATATGGGCTTAGGGTCCATGAGCTTGGGGTATATAAACTCCTTAAACCTTTCCAAAACCTTAGATCTCATATTCCCCACCCTTTTCATGTTTGCCAAACACACACTTCTCCATAGAGATGTTCAAAACGGTTTGGGACTAGGAACCGGAACCGGTTCCTAACCGTTTCCTATATTCAAAACCCCATTTTAAACTGGTTCCAGGCTCGAACCGGTTAGGGAACCGAACCGGTTCTCTCACCCTCGGACCCCTAACCTATCTAACCGGTTCTTACCGGTTCCTAAACCGGTTCCTGTACTGGTTCTGTAAAAAAAATTTTTTTTTTTCGTTTTTCGTTTGCGATTTGGATTCTAAACTACGATTCGTATTTGTATAACATGAAAAATAAAAAAAACAATTAACATAAAATTCATTTTATTTACTTTAAGAAGTTCAAAAAAAAAAGGTTACATGTTTTAAAATCTTCAAAAACAAACTAACAAAACATTAAACTTATAAATATAAAGTTGTGACATATTATTTCTAGAAAAGCCTTCTTGTTCGTCGTAATTATTGAGCGGCGACTTCTTCCTCGGAATTACTTGTAGAAATGCCTTCTTGTTCGTCGTGCACTCGAACATCAAGTGGTGTTTCATCTTCGAGAGTGGTTACGTGTTGAATACGATCGATTGAGTCCAAGTGATCCTTTAAGCAAATGCACATCTCCACCGACTCCGAATTTAGTCTTGTTCTTCTCACCGATATTACCCTGCCACTAAGAGAAAAAGCGGATTCCGAAGCTACCGTAGAAGCTTGGACGGTTAGTGAATCACGGGCCATGGTGGCAAGAATCGGAAACTCGGTTTCCTTTACCTTCCACTAAGCCAAAACATCAAAAGTGCCATATTCCTCTTCGGATAAACCGGTAGAGTAATCATTTGCACTATACCTTCCTAGTTCGCTTGAAGGGGTGTTACCCCTTTGTTTTTTAGCCGTTACGTTGCGAACGGTGTTCATAAGGCTAATCATGGGATCTCGTACTCTAGTAGCACTTGAACTTGATGAAGACCCCCCCGGCATAGGCATGTGTATGTTTGACCCATATTTATTTAAATAAAAGTCATACATAAATTTAAAATTCAAGTTAAAATAATTTTTTGCCTCTGTTGAAATGTTTGGGTCAACTTCATGCATATCTAAGGCTGAAAAAATTTCGTCTATCACACATTCAACCCCCGTAACATTTAACATTGGGTTTAAAGCGGCGGCGCAAGTAAAAACCGGTGGCAATTCAAGAAAGTATTTTTTTAATTTAAACTTCATTGGTAATATGATGTTTGAAAACATTGGACTTTTATTTTCAAATTCTTTAAGATTGTTAACCATTAAAAATAACTCCGAAAGAACCAAGGGACTTGTCGGACAATACGTTCCCGATAGTTTCGTAGTTGATGTTTTAAAAACTTCAAGAAAAGTCGATAAGTCATTGATAATTTCCCATTTCTCATTTGAAAAGGGGATTGCCAAATCATTCTCGGCAAGACTAGAATGAAACATTTGTAAAGTTTCTCTTTGTTCCAAAGCACTTTGAAACATTATGCAAGTGGAATTCCATCGATGAGGTACATCCCAATTAGCTCCCAAAGCTTTTCTTCCCGTATCTTTACAAAATTTTCTATATTCCATTTGTCTTTTTTTACTTTTCTTAAAAACTTCATGTATCATTAGTTTAAAATCGTTTATAACCGATGTAACCTCATCCGAAGCAAGTCCGTCTTGCACGATTAAATTAATGATGTGTGCAACACACCTTGAGTGAAAAAATACACCATTGCAAATCGGCGTATATTTTAATTTTAATTTATCAACCGCCGATGTATTATTCGACGCGTTATCAAATGCCATTGAAAATATTTTATTTTCTAGTTTATAAGTTTTTATAACATAATCTAAAATTTCAAACAAATTATCTCCCGTATGTGGATACTCAAAGAGTTCGAAAGCAATGGTGCGTTTCATCATTTCCCACGATGACGGGTCTACCCAATGAGCGGTGACACAAAGATAAGATTCGGGTAGACCATGTGGAGCCGACCAAACATCACTAGTTAAGTTTATTCCCGTATTTATATTTTTAAAATATGCAATTAGTACCTCTTTGGCCTTCTTCCACAATTTTAAACAATAACGTTTAAGAGTATGACGACTTACGTGAGTGTATTGTGGTTGAAGCGTATCTCGAATCATGGCGGTTAAGCGAGGGTTGTCGAAGTGGCTAAACGGCAAAGCTTCTTGAATCACAAACTTCGCCATACGATCTTAAACTCGATCAATTTGGTATGTAAATATTCCGCCTTCACTATCCATTTGCGTTTGTTGCGAATCGACGTTCTTTTTCAACGCATTGCAATACGGTTTTTCGATGTGTTTCTTCAAATTTGAATTCGAAAGTGGGTTTAAATAAACCCCACAAAACTTGCACCGAGCCTTCAATGAATGGTCACTCAATTCAACCAAATCCCAATTGCACCAAATCTCTTGATTACGATTATGACGTACAATACGAACGAAACTTGGTTCGGCGTTGGAACCTTGACCAACCGATGATTGTGAGGCAGCCATAACAACAAATATGAATATAGAAGAAGAGAAAACAAGAGATTAGAGAACTCAAAACTTTGTAATAGCGTTTTTTTGTATTTTTTTGCGTTCGGGTTTGCGTTTTGAGTGTTGTGATGAACCCATGACACCAAATACCTATTTATACTAGTAGTGGGGTGCTTGGGGGAGCCAAAAAACGGCTATTTTTGACCCCAACGGTCAAAAAACGGCCAAAAAAACGATTTCCAACGGCTATACTCGATCCAACGGCTAGAACCGGTTAGGAACCGGTTCCGGATGGAACCGGTTCCTAACCGGTTCCGGTTCGGTTCCGGTTCCTACCCGCCCCCACTCAGAAATGCAAGAACCGGTCACGGATCATCGGGTTGAATCAGATAGGGTCCGGTTCCTACAAAAAACGGGTAGGAACCGGTTCGGTTCCGGTTCGAGTCCACCGGTTTGGTTCCCGGAACCGGTTTATTTGATCATCTCTACTTCTCCATAATATCTAATACAAGTTCAAGAACAAGATCCAACCGTTGAGTATTCGTTGCATCAAAGTAACGAGGAAGATCTAGAGTTAGTAATATATAAGATCCAAGTTTTGAACCAAGCTCAAAAAGGTATGTTTTATGCATAAAAGCTTGATTTGTCATGTTTGATTCGTTAAGAATTTTAAGATCTAGCTAAGTCGGGTTATGAAAATAAATAAAGGTTCGAACTTTATTATAAACAAGTTAGCTAGATCTTAGTTGAGAATAATAATAGAAAGAAAGTAAAATAATAATAATAATAATAATAATAATAATAATAATAATAACAATAACCAAAGGAAAGAAGAAAAGAAAGAAGAAAAGGGAATGAAGCTACTGTTATAGTTTATAATTGAATATTAAGGTTTTTGAAACAAACATCCAAGATAGATCAAGTGGTTATGACAAGGTAATGGGAACCAGGTGACCAGTGATAGAATCCCATCCCTAGCAATCTGGGTATTCTTTATAATTAATGTATTCACAACAACAACAAACAATAAGATCTAAGCCCAGTTAGCGAAGCCCAACATCCGAACATCAAGCCTAGTAACGAATGTCCTACCCAAGCAGGGAAACCCGTGACCCGATCACGAACACCATATCCGAACCCCGAACTCCATATTCGAACCCCGATCAGCGAATGGGGTGGGTGAGAAAGGTCTAGATTATGAAACTAGAGTTGGGCCTGACCAATTTAAACAAGCTGTCCAAGATTTTTAAACAACTAACAAACCCCGTTAGCTTCGTTACTCAATTCCGTTAAGTCCCGTAATTAAACCTGCTAAATCCGTTAAGTCCAGTAATTAAACCTGTTAAATTTTATAAATTGGTAAGACATGGTTAGCCTCGGTAGCAAAAGAAATAATTAATAAATAAAGATAAAGATGAGGAAAAGAAGTTGAATGATTTATGTGCCGACTTGAGTTAGCTACGGTTAACTTAAATAAAAACTTTGACGGATCTAACTAACACGATCAGTTAACTTAGTTAACAAGATTTAACTAAGTTATCTAACCTAGTTAGTTGAGTTAGTTTATTGAGCTCGGTTAATTAATACACATGTGTTAAACAGTTAGCCGTGTCTAGTTGAAGAAGGGAATCACTATTTATTTCGGGACACACAAGAACCAGGTGAGTTCTAGCCTCCTTTTTACCTTTAAACGCTTTTGGGGTGTATGCATACTCAAGAAAGAAGATAAAAGATGAAAGTGACACGTTTTATATGTAACGATTCCGACGAAACCAGGTATACCCTAACCGGTAGACGTTAGTTACGTCATATGTAATGTCGGGTACAAGAGTTACCATGGTAAATATACGAGAATACATGGTTCATTGTATTGATTGTATGTGAATATATAATTCACCGTATTGAATATGCGATCAAACGATCGATAGTTATTGAAACCCGAATGAATCGAGGGTTCAATTATAGACGAGATATATGATATTTAGTGATGTTACGAAGTATTAAAGCTTCGGGGTAAGAGGATTAAAGCACAGAAAAAAGATTTCGATTTAATAGTACGTCGGTACGTTAAACGAAACCTTTAATACCAAACCGAGCAAGAGACGATCGATCAAGCCGAAAAAGATGCGTAATAACTAATACTATGATGTTTTAAGTTAATAAATGTCATGGTTTAAGTTTTAAATCGGTTTTTGTTGGTACATAAATGTCAGTAGTTCATAGTCTAGCGTTTGTAATCGAGTTTGTAATGTAATTATGTTTAAGTTTATGTTTATGTAAGTAAGCGATGTTATCAACAAGTTCGCTTAGGCGAACTTGTTGAACAAGCGAAGTTGTTGACAAGTTCGCCTAGGCGAACTTGTTCAACGAGCGAAGTTACTGACAACTTCGCCTGAGGCGAAGTTGTCGTGTATTTAAGTAACCTACGGGTTTACGAGAGGTAGTTAGTGTTTTGGTTATTCACGTGTAATTCAGTAGTTCAGTGAACGTGTCGAGAGTCTGTAATAGACGTGTTTCAAGTTATATTACATAACGTGTTCGTTTGTATCGCGTGTGATTGTTATTCGTATTCTACGCTCGTAACTACCTACGCAGGGATTCCGCACCTGCGTAGATAGCGATATCCCGTGTAAGATCCGTCCAGGAACCTACAATTGGTATCAGAGCTTTTGGCTCGATTGTGTGGTTCGGGATTTCACGCGGGTGTAGAAAACGTCTCGTTTGACCTATTCACGGGACGCGTTTTCGTTGATATTGTGTTATACTCACCTTATACAGTCATAATCAAGCCGTTACACCGACCGGAAACTGCTAAATCGTCGAAAACAGATCTGAATATTTTCAGTGTTCTTCGGGCGAAGTTGTTGTTCTTCAGGCGAAGTTGCCGTCACTGGAAGTAGGGTTTCGGCGAAGATATAAGGTTGAGCGAAGTTATCCACAACTTCGCCTACCTCATAAGTTCGCCTAAGCGAAGTTATCCTCAACTTCGCTTACCTCCTAAGTTCGCTTATCTTAAGCGAAGTTATTCTCAACTTCGCCAAGTCACGCGAATTTTCGGATTTTCCAGCGAAGTTAACACTTAAGCGAAGTTATCCTTAACTTCGCCTATAGTACTGTTTGGAAGAATTTTTGTTTTTTTCGGGTTTTTCGTGTTTTCGAGAAGATGTCGCCGATTAACATCTCAGAGTTAGTCAAAATGGAAGTTGAAGCGGGGTCGGCCACTAAGGCCCCAAGGTTGATGAAAGGAACAGACTTTGTAGCGTGGAAAGATAGATTCATTCAGTATATTAAATACCAGGATGCAAAGATGTGGGTGTGCATCCAGGATGGATATATTCCACCGACAATGGAATACGAAGGTCGGGATGTGATAAAGAAGTACAGCAAGATGGAGGAAGAAGAGAAGAAGATGTATGAGGCCGAGAGCAAGGCCCATGCTGCAATTACTATGGCTCTTCCTCAAGAGATTCTCCATACATTTCGGAAGTACACTTCTGCACGAGAGCTTTGGGATGCTCTTGAGAATAGATTCGAAGGGAACGTGGGTATTCGTGCCTCGAAGATTAAGCTGTTAAAGACTCAGTTCTCTGTCTTCAAGTATTTGAAGAACGAATCGCTCGATGATATTATCACCCGATATTATCATTTAATGACAGAGCTGAACAACTATTCTATTGCTTACAGAGAGGAGGAAATAGTTGAGAAGCTTCTCGATGCTCTCCCACCGAAGTGGGAAATGTACACTGTTCTAATGAGGGAAGACAAAGACTTTCCTAATTTTGACTTGGAGACAGCAGTAAACAAGCTCAGAACCTTTGAGCTTAATATGGTTCGTAAAGAGACACCAACGGATCAGGTTCAAGACCCTGGTATGTATGGTGCCAAAGTTAACTCAGGCTCAAGTTCGAAGTCTGAATCTGCTGCTTACTACTCCAAAGGAGAGTCAGGTTCTAACTCTTCTCATGAAGGAAATGTGTTAGTAAACATGAACGGTGATGTTTGCTTTGTTGCTGGAGGATCAAGTGCTTCGAAACCTCAAGCATCCAAGAGTAGTTTCTCTCCCAGTGCTTCAAGCAATAACTACTCTAAGATGCCAATGAGTGTCAAATCTGCTGAAGAGCAGTTTGCTCTTTATGCATCTTTTATTGCTTCTTAAGAGAACTACATACAAGGGAAGATTGTGGACCCTGCTGCTTTGGAAGAAGACTATGACCAGATCGATCCTGATGATCTGGAGGAGATGGATCTGCAGTGGCAGATGGCGATGATAGTCAGAAGAGTGAAGCGTTTCATGAAGAAGACTGGCAGAAAGTTCGTAGGTGGAAAGCCAGGATTTGATAAGTCAAGGGTGAGGTGTTACAATTGTCAACAAAATGGACACTTTGCAAAGGAGTGCACTAATGCACGGGTAGAACGTAGTCAGGGGAGGACTACACAGCAAAGTGGAAATAACAATGGGAATAATGCCATGATGTCTGATGCTGGTGAATACAACTGGAACATGTTCTCTGGAGAACACTTTGAGCAGGCACACATGGCGAAGGTTGCAGCTGAAGAATGTATGAAAGCTGCTGAAAATGAAAAAGCTTTCATGGCTAATGACCAGAACTCCGAGGTATGTACTAAACCTATCTGTACTAAATGTGAGAACTTGTCTGAACAGCTTGCTACAATTACTGATCAATATGTTAAGTTGGATGCCGAATTTAAAACCTTAAAAGAAGATCATCACTTCACAAAGACAAGAGAAAATAATTATAAAATAAAAATTAAAGCTTGTGAAAAAGACGTTAAAAGTTTAAAAACAAAATTAGCTGAGAAAATTGATGTGATCGATCTAAGCTACGAGGTTTTAGAAGAGAAAACCAAGTTAATCGCTGAGAAAGAAAAACAGATTGCTGATCACCAGGTAAAAGTGGTGGAACTAAATAGGAAACTGGAGCAATTCCGGAATTCCTCTGCTATTCTTGATCACCTCGTTAGTGATCAAGGTTCCTCACCTAAAAGGGGAGGAATTGGTTACCGTGAGGTTCCACCACCTTATAATCATAATTATACTTTCAATCATAGTGTTCATGAATCCGTTAATTTTGTAGCTGATCAGACAGGTCCTGCTAAGGAAACTGGTAAAGTACCGGAAGTTAGTAAAGGCGAAACAAGTTCGCCTTTCTCAAAAGTCAAAATTTCTATTTCAAGTCCAGTCTCATCTGATTCGGATAAGTCATCCGAGTCGGGTAAGACAAAAGAGAAGGAAGTATTACCCACTAGTGGAGAAAAAGTTAAATCAACTAAAAGGAGTACTCCACTCAACCCATATGTGCCACCTTATGTGAGATGTACGGTTGGTAATACTGCCTCCACATCTAAAACATCTGCTGAAAAGAAAGCTGAACATAGGTGTTGTTTTAGATGTAATCAAACAGGGCACCTTGTTGCTGATTGCCCTCTGAAGCAGCGTTTCAGAGAGGTGAGGCCCTCGAAAACTGAGACTAAGGTTTTTGGTAATCGTTTAAATGTTAAAAATGAAAACCATTCAAATTTGAGAGATAATACAGGTTTTCAAAGAAACACATCTCGTTTTTACACTACTAATAACCAAACCAAATGCTATAATACTTTTGATTCTCTTAATGTTCGTCGGTTTGGTTGGCCTCACTATCAGTCTCCAAGGAGGTATCCTGTTAGGACTCGTGGAAATTTTTCTAATGCTAACTTTGGTCAGCCAAGGTGTGTGAGTTCTGTTAAGAAGGTTAGTCGACCCAAGACCAAGAGGTCTTGGGTCCCCAAATTTTAATAATCTCTTTTGTTTGTGCAGGAACAGTTGAACAGGGCTTCCAATAATCTTTGGGTTGTGAACAGCGGCTGTTCCCGGCACATGACTGGTAACAAGAATTTGTTACAAGATTTAAAACCTGTTCAAGGAGCAAGAGTCAGTTTTGCCGGTGAGAGTGGAGGCAAAATAACAGGAAGGGGTACGGTAACTAACGGGAAGATGACGTTAGAAAATGTGAACTTTGTAGAAGAACTGAAGCACAATCTGCTGAGTGTGTCGCAGATTTGTGATAAAGATTATACCGTACACTTCACGAAGACTGATGCGATTGTGTTGAAGCCTGGTTTTCAAATACCAGAGGAGTGGATAGTAATGAAGGCTCCACGTGATCGAAATACGTATATGATGGATTTAAGTTCAACTGAAATGTCAACGGAAGAATCGTGCCTTTTGACGAAAGCAAGCAAATCGGAATCTGAACTGTGGCACAGGAGAATGGGGCACATTCATCTTCGGAAGATGAACCATATTGTCAGACATGGACTTGTGTTGGGTGTTCCATTAAAAAGTTTCAATTTTGAAGACAAATGTCTTGCGTGCAAAAAGGGAAAGCAGCACAAGAAGTCCCATCTCACCAAGAAAGTAAATTCAATTGCTAGTACACTAGAGCTGCTTCACATGGATCTCTTCGGTCCTGTGAATGTAAGAAGTCTAGGTGGTACAACTTATTGCTTGGTGATCACTGATGACTACTCACGATACTTGTGGGTATACTTCCTGAAATCAAAGGACGAAACGGCTCAAATGGTGAAGAATCTGATCACCAAAGTTGAGAACATTATGGATAAACGAGTGAAGTTCATCAGAAGTGACAATGGTTCCGAGTTTAAAAATTTTGAAATGGAGATCTTCTGTCTGTCAAGAGGGATTGCACACCAATTCAGCGCTCCGTATACTCCGCAACAGAATGGAGTGGCTGAAAGGAAGAATAGAACTTTAATTGAAGGAGCCAGAACTATGCTGGCTGATTCAAAGCTTCCGGTGGTGTTCTGGGCTGAAGCTGTTTCTACAGCTTGCTATGTACTGAATAGAGTTTTAACGGTAAAAAGACTTAATAAAACATGCTACGAGCTTATGCATGGGAGAAAGCCCAATTTGTGTGGATTTGAAGCTTTCGGGTCCCCGTGTTCAATTTTAAAGACACATTCAAAGTTTGGTGAAGCAGACGATGAAGGAATCTTAGTCGGCTATGAAGTTGGGACTCCCAACAGGCGTGTCTTTAATACAACGAACGGCAAGGTTGAGGTGGTATGTAACACCGACTTTACGAGTTACAGATCGCCAAGACCGAGCATCGGACCTCCTGGGATTTTCGACTATGATAGGCTCTTCAAGTCTTTTAACATACCTGATTTGTTTTGTGCAGAAGAAGAAGAACGTGTTGCTACGAAGATGATTCTAGATGAGGAGGGAAATTTGGCTCATAGACAGCTATTTGATGATTGTCAACCTTCCTCATCAAATTCTATCGGTTCCCCTACTGTCTCTCCTGGAGAAGAGTTGATCAATCCATTTCACTCTCAGCCAGAAACAACCATTGATGAGATCTCTTCTAATTTAGAAGATAATTTGCATGTCGGTGCTGTTCCGACCACGAGAATTCACAAAGAACACCCTTCGGAGAATGTTATAGGTGATGTGTCCTCCGGTGTACAAACCAGAAGTAGCTTGAATGAGCACACCTGTGTTTATACAAGCATTAAGGAAACGGGTATAATGAACGAATGTTTGTACTCATGCTTTATTAGCCAGATTGAACCGAAAAATTATCAAATGGCTCTTAAGGACAGCTCGTGGGTCGAGGCCATGCAAGAAGAGTTGGCTCAATTTAAGAAGATGGAAGTTTGGACTTTGGTTGAAAAACCAAGGAATGTGCATGCGATAGGCACAAAGTGGGTGTTTAAGTGCAAGAGAGATGAAAAGGGGATTATTATAAGAAACAAGGCGAGGCTGGTCGTTAATGGTTTTAATCAGCAAGAGGGGATAGATTATAATGAAGTGTTCGCTCCGGTGGCCAGGTTGGAAGCAATAAGATTATTTTTGGCGTTTGCTGCTTTTAAGAAGATGAAAGTGTTTCAGTTGGACGTGAAGAGTGCGTTCCTCAATGGGAAAGTTGATGAGGTTGTGTATGTTGAGCAACCTCCGGGTTTTCCTGACCCAGACTTTCCTGATCATGTGTACAAGTTGAGCAAGGCGCTGTATGGATTACATCAGGCACCTCGTGCCTGGTATTCAACGTTATCGGACTACTTGCTAGAGAATGGTTTTGAAAGGGGTTTGATTGACAGCACACTGTTTGTGAAGAGAGATGGAAGTGACTTCCTGCTAGTTCAAGTCTACGTGGATGACATCATATTTGCTGCATCAAGAGTCTCCATGTGTCAGGAATTTGAGGCCGTCATGAAGAAAAGATTTGAGATGAGTGCTATGGGTGAACTAACGTTCTTTTTAGGATTGCAGGTTGATCAAAAGAAGGATGGGATGTTCATTCATCAAACAAAATATGTTCATGATGTCCTCAAGCGCTTCAAGATGGAGGACTGTTCTCCATTTGACACTCCAATTTGCGTCAACCACAAGTTGGGAGCTGAAGTAGACGGTGACGCAGATGTGGACCCAACTCAGTATCGGGCTATAATAGGTTCTTTGATGTATTTGACTGCTTCTAGGCCTGATATAATATTTGCTGTTTGTCTTTGTGCTCGTTTTCAGGCAAACCCAAAGGAATCTCACATGAAGGGTGTGAAGAGGATTTTGCGGTATCTCAAAGGCAAGCCGAAGCTAGGGTTGTGGTACCCGAAGGGAGGAGACGTGGAACTGGTTGCTTATACAGATTCTGATTATGGAGGGTGCAATCAGAGTCGGAAGTCGACAACAGGAGGATGTCAGTTTCTCGGTGGAAGATTAGTTTCCTGGCAGTGCAAGAAACAGACATCAGTCGCAATCTCTACGTGCGAAGCTGAATATATGGCAGCATCCAACTGCTGCTCTCAGGTTTTGTGGATTCAGCAACAATTGCGCGACTATGGTCTGAATTTCTTACTCACTCCTATTTTAATTGATAACACTGCTGCCATCTCAGTAATTAACAATCCCGTGAAACATAGTAAAACTAAACATATTGACATTCGTCATCATTTCATACGGGATTGTGCTGAGAAGAAACTGATTAAGGTCGAAAAGGTCGATACGCTAGAAAATTTCGCTGATTTATTTACAAAAGCGTTTGATAAATCCAGATTTCAAAACCTAATTGAGCTGAACGGGATGATCAATCCCGAGTAACCATGTTTTTATTGTGTTTATTAAAAAAAAAAAAAAAAAAAAAAAACGTCACTATTGCTTAAAATTAGTCGGTTACCTCAGTTTGATGGACATATCCTCGGATATGTTTTGGTCCTCGTTTCTACTTGTAGAG